>NC_056727.1:546925132-547091916 GCF_019279795.1 Protopterus annectens
ATCAGCTCCTTGTGAAAGTGAGGAGCAGGTCATTGTGGTCTGCCTTTTGCATGCCCCACTCATAGGACACTACTGTGGATGATTGGGTAGGAGGAAACTAAGAAAAACTTTCCCAAAGCAATATGTCATGGACCTAATATGTCTTGATTTCTTTGCCAGCTGTCACTATTAAGTCTGGGGGAGGCCAGGAGTGGCGTGTAAACCAGATGAACAAGGAGAGGCACAAAGATTCACTGATAGTAAGCCAGGGACTTCACAATACTTTTGCTGTAATCTTCAATGCCTCAAACTATTTCAGGAAAGTAAATTGATTTTCTCTTTTGCACCATGTCCTGATTTTGTTTTTTTAAAGAATTAATGAATCCTACCACACAACTTTCAATTAATGGTTGTCTATTTAAAAATAATCCCTTCAGCAAATCACTCAAGATAAGGTTGCCCACTGTCTCTGTTTGTTTAATACATATGTACATCCCATTTGTGTTCATCATATTGATTACTGCTGCAGTAACCTTAGTCATACGGGTTATATCCTCCATGAGATATAACGGGTAGCCAGCTTCCAAAGCTTCATGGTACCTTCCACGCATCCAAACCGTTACACAACTCAAGCTGAGCTGATTAAAAGACATCTTTGTGCCCCAAGCCCTTCGGAGCTTTCCTGCTGCCACTGAGAGCTCTCCTCTGCAGTTTTTCAAGGTTCGACTCTCAGCCAATGCTGTTCCATTGGATGGCAGAGAAGTTCCCTTTGGGAAAGTGCCTTCCACATATACTTTTTGTTGTTTGAAATTCCTTTCCTGTTAAAGAAACTACCAGCTAGGAAATTTGTTTTTATTGACTGTTTCGTGACTTATGTGTACTTTTAAATGAGAACGCAGTTCATTACTTGACAGTTTAAAACCTTTTTTGTGGAGAAATATTTATTGCACTGTTCCGGATTGGGAAAGTGTATTTTTTTTACTGTGTTTTTACTGGAAAAAGTGACCTAGCTTCTTTCTAATTTTACTAACTAGTACTGCTTGGCAAAGATGCACCATTTTCAGCATGACCATGAAACAAACTACCTGTCCCTCAGTCAGACCTTCTTCCAGCTACAAAAAGAAAAAAGTTAAATCAGACTTTGCCACTACAGGAGGCTAGTAATTTGCCTCAACCGCAAGTGGGTGACTGTGCTTTGACCAAAGCTGGTTCCGCAGACAACTCATCTTTTTCCCCAGATACTTCATCAGGGATTAGCCATATCCTGTGCAACTGTCGGGGTTCCTGTAGCAGCAAGGGAGAGCCACTGTTGTCTGCCTTGAGAGAAGGGGCAGGGAATGTGCCTGTACTTAGCCAGAATGTTGCACCCATCCTTGAGGAATCTGTTGCTGGCAGTAATAAGACTGCATGCCCCAACATTTCTGTTAAAAAGAAACAGAAAACTAAACTTTTTACTTTAAGCGTGCCAGTTTCTTTGGGTAGGAGTAATTTATTGGGCTTGTTTCTTCATCTTATATAGGCTGTTGACCCTTCTTGTAAGGTAGTTTCTGGTAGATGAAAAAATTATTCCTCTTTTCCTGAAGAGGTTCATGACTTTGAATTTGAAGAGGAATGTGATGGGACAGATGCATGTTTTTCTTCACAGATTTCCGATTCAGACTCTGAGCAGTATGGTATCTGAATCTCCTGGTAAGTGATTGTCTGTCTCTGCGACTTTTTTTTTTCAGAATGTGCCATTGTTTTCAATGGGAGAAACATTGAGGCTTCTCATTCCTTCAGAAAATACCATGAGTTGTTACAACTGGAATTCACAGAATCTTCACCCATCCCCCCCAGTGCTGTCAGGATTGCAGGATGTATTTGTCACCGCCTGTTTCCCTGGTAACCAGCAGCTGCACCAAAAGAAGGAGATAAAATGTACAAAGTTCCTCAGTCTTTCAAGTTAATCCCAGACCTAATCGATTGGCTATATCTTTTGATGTCCTTCCATTTCACTGTTGCAGTACTCATTGCAATAGGGATCCCCTGCCAAGGGTAGCCCAACATCTGGCCAGTATACCAAAGCCTTTGGGTTGCCTAAGGTACGCCATAATTTACACGTATGCTCCCCACTTACATCATAGGGCATTAAGTTGACATCTGGACATACCATCTTCAGAACTTCTTTGCTGCCAGTCCGAACGCCATCTTTTAATCGTCTGTCTGAACGTGCGCTTCATTGGTAGTTCATCAAGCTGTTTGCAGATAAGTGCCCTGTTGGGGTTTTTTTTAATCTTTTTTTTTTCCTTTTGCTGTTGCCTGTGGGGGTTCATGTCATCCAGAAAGGGTAAATGCCAGTGCGGGAGACAGATTCCCCATAAAGACCATCCCAAGCAGTACTTATTTTATCTCGGCGCTTCCCATGACCATATGTGTTGTTCCACTTGTCAGGCTTTTGTTCCAAAGTCTGTCAATAGTCAACTTTCCTCTTTGGCCCTGTATTTAGAGAACCAAAGTTGTAAGCTTTTAGTGAAATACACTTTCGAGGGAACATCCTGCTCTGAGGGTAAGCCATCTGTGAAGAAAAAAGCCAAAAAGTCTAGGTCTGATGCTGTACTGCCTCCACCGGATCTCTCTCCTAAGGCAAGTGAAATCCCAGAGGATTGCTTGGTTCCTCTGTTGGATTCTTCTGCCACGACCGCTTCGAATGCTGGCATGGATCTGACCACATGCATGTCTTTGGAGGCCTTGCAAACGTCCGGAGTGGATGTTCAGGGGAACCATGGCTGATTATTACCAATGTGCCTAGGGGTGGGTGTTCCTCAGATTTTGGTTAGAGGGGAAGTTCCAACTACGATTGTAGAATGTCGTCCCGTGTCTGAACCTCCTAAGTTTTAAAAGGCAGGCATCCCTTTGAGAAAAAAAGAAGAAAAAAAAAAGCACGTTTCTCCTAAGGACCCACAGAATGAATGGCAGAATTTTACTCGGGGTTTGTTTAATGCCCTTATGGCTTTGAAATCTCCTCAAGGAGTTTCTGTTCATGCTCCACCTTGGTCCTCTACTCCTCTTAAAAGGCCTAGGGAACAGGATTACTGTAAGGAAGAGGAAGATTCAGATGAGGAATCCCTTGCTTATTCATCCCATATTCCTTCTCCTTTAGACTGTGGATGTTCTTCATCTCACATTGCTGCAGTCCTTACACTTGGGGTAGTCCGCTGTCCTCGGTCGGCCCGAATATCAAAGTATTAGGCTGACGTCGGTCAAGGCGCTTAAAACTGACATCAGGAAGTCAGGGTACAAATGCGCATGACCGACTTCATATCCCCAGTCTTTTTTGCTGCATGGTCCGATGCAGAAGCAGCGTTGCAAGTGCCGTTCGGAGTTCTGAAATTTTTCGAATTCGGAGTTTCAGACCGAGTCAAAGTTGGCTAAGTACCCCGTTGGGGAACATTTTAGTTTTTTCTTGCCTCAGTGATTTACCGGATGTCAGAAAAAGTGAATAACTGTATTTCTTGTGGGAAACAGATACCGCATAGAGATTATCATACTTTGTGTATTCCTTGTTTGGGGCCTGAGCACGACGTTGTTGGGTGTCGCTTTTGTGCTAGGTTCAATAAGCGCACTATTAAGCGAAGGTTAGATTGTGCCAGGTTGGTCTTTGGGAAGCGGTGCAATTATAAGATGCCGTTGGATGCTCCGACGCCCGCTTCTTCGAAGAAGCGCAAAGACAAAGTGGCTAAACCCAGGCAAGAAGAGTCGTCCGTACCGGACGCCGGTTCTTTAGAGGCGTCAGTGGAACCGGTGGTTCCGCCGGAGGCTTCTCTGGAGTCCCAGGGGGAGACTTTGTTATTGCAGGATGTGGCCTCTCAGGAGGCAGGTCAGGCTGAAGGGGCTTCTCAGGTTACTGTACTCCCCTCCCTTCCTAAGGTGGTTAGGCCCTCTCCTTCTGTTTCTAAGGCTTCTCCCAGAGGCAGGCCAGGTTTAGCTTCTGTTGGTGTCACTCCTAGTTCTACAGGATCTGTGCCCAAGAAGCACATGCTTAAAATGGCAGAAGATTTAATTACTTTGATTAGAGGTTCTTTGCCCCCTCCAGATAAGAGGCCTAGGGTGGAACCAGAGTTGGGGAGTTTTGAGCAGGCTTCAGATGTTTCAGAGTCTTCGGCTGAAGACTTGCAGGAGTACTCTCCTTATTCTGATTCTGATGCAGATGATTCAACTCCTTCTGCTTCCCCTCCAGAGGATTTTTCTTTTTCAGAGACTCTTCATTCCATGAGGGAACATTTTAAGTGGGAAGGTCAGGACTTCTCTGATTCCAGGAAAAGGCTTAGGGAATTTTTGCTTTTACCCCAGCATAGGCCTTTGGCTATACCTCCTGTTCTGGATGTTGTGGAAGATGTGTTTGCAGAGGCTTCTCTTAATCCTGATTCTTTGCCTCCTGCTCCTGTTAAACCGGATAGGTATTACAGGGTGCCTGAGGCTCATAAGTATCTTTATAAGAGTCCTAGGGCGGACCCAGAAACTGTTAGTCAGGGACCTAAGGGTGTCAAGGCCTCTGTTGTAAAAAATCCGGTTCCTCCAGATAAAGAGGCCAGAGCTTTGGATAGATGGGGTAAGAAAGTCTATACTTCTTCCACCTTAGCTATGAGGGCTTTGAATTGCCAGTTTCACATGTTGAAATATCAAAACTATCTTCTTTCTCAATTGAAGTCGAAGGTAGATGCTCTGGCGGAAGGCATTGAGTGTAAAGAATTACAAGATTTAGTACATGTTTCTGAACAGGTGGGTAAGCATTCTTTACAATGTGGTTTTGATGCTGTACAGGCCTCGTCTAGGGTGGCTGCCACTGGGTCAGTTCTTCGCAGGCACGCCTGGCTGAGGGATCAGAATTTATCTGAACATGTTAAGACAAGGATTTTGGATGCTCCTTTACAGTCTGATGTGTTGTTTGGTTCACCTGTGGAGTCAGTTTTGAAGAAAATGGAGGACAAGGCTAAGTCTATGCAGACTGTTAAAGATTTTTTGCAAGTTCAGCCTCCAAGTTTAGTAGGAATTGGCCTGCTAAGGGGTGCACGCACCCTTCTTATCATTCACAGTCTAGGGGTAGATCTAGGCGTGGTAGGGGCAGAGCTGAGAGCTCCTTGAGACCTAGTACAGGGAGTTCTCCTGCACATTCTTGGTGAGGGCAGGGGCCAGTCCTTTCGTAAACAGGCCCAATGACCTACCTTTTCAGCTGCCAGATCCTTCTTGCATGGCAGCACCTTTGGGAGGAAGGTTGGCACTCTTCAAGGAAAATTGGAGTTTGATTACCCAAGACAGATGGGTATTAGATATCATACACCAAGGTTACAGGTTTTATTTCCATACCTTGCCTCCTTTCAAAGGCATGCCGGACGTTCCTCCTCAGCAAAGATTAGAGGCTCACAAACAAATTTCTCTGCTGCTCCAATTAGGGGCCATACAACCGGTCCCTCTGCCAGAAGTGGGCCTAGGATTTTATTCTCGCCTGTTCCTAGTACCAAAGAAGGGGAACACGTGGAGACCAATTCTGGATTTATCTATCCTCAACACTTATCTGGACATTCCCAAGTTCAAAATGTTGACGTTACAACAGCTTTTACCTCTGCTGGGCAAAGATCACTGGATGGTGACTCTGGATCTCAAGGAGGCTTACCTTCATGTTCCTATCAGACTGAGTTGCAGGAAGTATCTGCGTTTTCGGGCTGGGACTTTTCACTATCAGTTCTCTGCATTGCCCTTTGGCTTATCTACTGCGCCCAGAGTGTTCACAAAGGTTCTGGCTCCAGTGATAGCTTTCTTCAGGCTAAGAGGAATACAGATCTATCCTTATTTGGACGATTGCCTGATTCTGGCCCAAGGAAAGGACGAACTTCTTCATTATTTGCAATATGTGATAGCGGTGCTAAGATGCCTGGGGTATTCTGTGAACGAAATAAAGTCCAGTCTAGTACCCTCTCAGGACATGTGCTTTCTGGGTGTGAGACTGAATACAGCATCCCAGATGGCCTTTTTGACCCCGGACAAACAAAAGAATCTTTCTCGTTACTTCCATCAATTGTCTCATCAGTCCAGGCTGACTGCAAGGACAGTCCTTCAAGCCTTGGGGTTCATGGCATCTTGTATTCTGGTGCTTCCCAATGCCAAACTGCATATGAGGAAGCTGCAATGGTATCTCAAAAATGTATGGACACAGCACTGCCAAGATATGGACACTGTCATTCAGATAATACCTTGCATTCAAAAGGAATTTGTGTGGTGGGCTCAGGAATGTCACCTAAACAAGGGACTCTCTGTGACCCGGCCAGAGGCGAGTCAGATTCTAACGACAGATGCCTCAGACAAAGCTTTGGGAGCTCATCTAAATGGAAAGTGGGTACAAGACACGTGGCCTGCCAGACTTCAACATCTGCATATCAACTTGAAGGAGATGTTAGCAGTCCAATTTGCATTAATAACTTTCAAGGATTTACTTCGTCCAGGGCAGGTGTTGGTTCTAACAGACAACACAACTGTCATGTGGCACATCAACAAGCAAGGGGGAACACATTCTTATCCTCTATGCAGACAAGCAATGATTTTGTGGGAGACGGCTCTCAGTTTACAGCTAAATCTTCAGGCAAGGTTTCTGCCAGGAGCACAGAACTCCTTAGCAGATGTGTTGAGCAGACAAATTATGGATCCCCACGAGTGGAAATTGGATCCTCATGTATTTCAGAAATTGACAGTGTTATGGGGAACTCCAGACATAGATCTGTTCGCTTCTCCACTAAACTACCAGCTGCCAAAGTTTTGCACAAAAAGGTTTCATCCCACAGCTTGGAAAGTGGATGCTCTTTCATTCAATTGGAGCAATCTTCATGTGTATGCCTTTCCACCTCTGCCTCTCCTCCCAAAGGTACTCCTGAAGGTCAGACAGGACAAGCCAAAGATGATTTTAATAGCTCCAGATTGGCCTCGACAGCACTGGTACCCATTACTGAGAAGTCTGGTACGGGAGCCTCCATGGCCTTTACCTTCGATTCCACACCTGCTGTCTCAGGAAAACAGTCATTTACTCAATGTCAAACTTCACTCTCTTCACCTAACAGCCTGACATATTCTGTTTTGAACCCTGGAGGGTCTCAGCTTCCACAGCAAGTTTTGAATGTTATTTTGGAGGCCAGAAGGCCTAGTACAAGGAAAGTGTACGCAGATAAATGGAAGAGATTTTTATTTTGGAGTACAGCAAAAGAATTTGATGTTTCTGAGCCTAATTTAAGTGTGGCTCTTCAATATCTTACTGAGTTACTGGACAAAGGCTTGTCCTTCTCTTCTATTAAGGTTCATGCTGCAGCAATTTCTGCTCACTATGACTGTGACCCACCTTTGTTTAAGCAATTCCTTAGAGGGGCAAAGAATATAAGACCCCCACGTAGAGCTCCTACTCCTGCTTGGGATCTCAATTTTGTGTTGGAGAAACTCACTCTACAACCTTTTGAGCCTGCAGCTACTGCTGAGTTGAAATATTTATCATGGAAGACTGCTTTTTTGTTGGCCATTACCTCTGCAAGAAGGGTTTCTGAATTACAGGCCCTTATGGCGGTTGAGCCTTTCTTAATTTTCCATAAGGATAGGGTATCTTTGCGTACTAATCCTTCCTTTATGCCTAAAGTGGTTTCTAGTGTGGCTTTAAACCAAACTATTCATTTGCCTACTTTTTATGCAAACCCCCAAAATAAAGGGGAAAAGATTTTGCACACTTTGGATGTACACAGGCAGTTGCGATATTATTTTTGCAGAACTAAAGGGTTCAGGCAGTCTCAGCAGTTATTTGTTTCATTTGCTTTGGGTTCTCAGGGCAAGCCTGTGTCAAAACAAACTATTTCTAAGTGGATTGGGTTTTGTATTGCTTTCTGTTATTCCCATCATGGTAAGGAGATTCCAGCTGGGATTAGGCCTCATTCCACTAGGGCTACTGCCACTTCTACAGCTTTTTTAAGGGGGGTGGCAACTAAGGATATTTTGGAGGCAGCTACTTGGAGTTCAGTGCATACTTTCTCTAAGCATTATCACCTTCCACTTTACTCTAAATCTAGGGCTGGTTTTGCCACTGCAATTTTACAGGGCATTTTGGCAGCTCCTACTGCTTTATAGTTTTGCCATCCTCCCTTATCTCTGCTTTGGGATTCTACCCAAGTGTAAGGACTGCAGCAATGTGAGATGAAGAACATAGTACAGTTTTGTACCTACCATAAATGTAGATGTTCGAAGATCCACATTGCTGCAGTCCAGTTTACCCTCCCTCCTTCCCCTCTGTACTTAGAGGCGTTTGTGTGGGTTGAGTTGTAAATATTGTGGATATTGTATATATTGTACATATGATTAGTGCAAGGGTGGTTGGTTGGTTTTTGCTGTCTTTTGGTTTTGACCTTTCTGTTTAGGGTCTTCTGACATCTGGGGCAAGAAAAGACTGAGGATATGACGTCGGTCATGCGCATTTGTACCCTGACGTCCTGATGTCAGTTTTAAGCGCCTTGACCGACGTCAGTCTAATACTTTGATATTCGGGCCGACCGAGGACAGCGGACTACCCCAAGTGTAAGGACTGCAGCAATGTGGATCTTCGAACATCTACATTTATGGTAGGTACAAAACTGTACTTTCTGAGGAGGAGTTGTCCACCAATCCTGACACTCCATTTGAGAAGATTCCTTTGGGGACACAATTTCCAGGTTGATGGAATTTTTTTAAATGGGATTGTGCCCAGGTTTCTGAGGTGCATAAGAGGTATTACAAGCTTCAGCAAATGGATTCTCCCAGACCTTCTGCTGTCCCTCCTGTTTTGTTTACCTTGTTTGGATGCCTTTTCCAGTGCACATCAGGCTCCAGATTCCCAACCCCCTGCCCTCAAACAACCTGATAGGTTTTATAGGGTGCCTGAAGATTGCAACTTCCTGTACAGATATCCCTCAGCTTGACCCCTCTGTGGTCTCTGTGGCATCTGACAAGCCATCTCAGTTACTGCCTCCTGCAAAGCTTCTTCCTTCTGATAAAGACAGCAGGACTATGGAGAGACTAGGTAAGAAGGTTTGTACCTCTGCTACCTTGGCTTTTGGGGGTGTAATTATCAGACCCATATGTCTAGATATATTTTGGCTTTTGTTTCCCAGGCCTGTCAGGTAATTTCTGACTTTCCTGATTCTGGAGGGAGGACTTCTGCTGTCTCTTTATAGGATCATAGGAGGTTACTAGGTTAATAGACCTGGGGCCCTTACAAGACTAGCCAAGAGTTTATCCCCAAAAAGAAACCTCAGTCAGCACCTGTCACCCCTGTCAATGAGGGACACAGTTGGAACCCCTGGGACAAATTTGTGGTTTCCCATCCACTCATCAAGGTTGCGCTTGAAGAAGGTCAGCAAGGTGCTCTGTTTGACATGTATGGGAAGTCTATTCCAGAGAAGGGGCAGCCTCTGGAAAACAAACCTGTCTCACTCCAGGAGGTTTTGTTGATGTCGCATATTGGATTCAGGCCTTTCAAGCGGGTAATGCACAAGGAGTTAGACTTGCGGATATGGAGCATCTCTAGTAGGGCATGGTCCTTGGTTGCCTTGTAGGGGTGACACAAATCACCCCTGAGCAATCTGTACATTGCTAAATAGAGTGATAGTCATTTGAGCCTGTCCGCATAGGTCAGGTGTTGGATGACATGGATTCCCTTTGTGGGGTATTTCAGTGTTCTTTCCAGTTGGTGCAGATGTTTCGAGAGATACATACCAAACGGGGAGTTCTACTCAATTATTGGTGTAATGAGAGAGGAGTAGAGAGAGGTAATAACCTCCTTTTTTCTGGATGCAATCCCTTTACTTATGAGATGAACCAAGTAAAGGGCTTTTCTGACCACTGCCGCTACTTGATGGTCAAGTGTGATGTTATCAGCCTGAGTGCCCAGGTCTGTCACCACAGGTTGTGCGCTTAGGGGATTGCCATTGATGTGGTAATCAGTAGGGGCCGTGTTTTTGCCAGATGCTATGATGATACATTTTTTTGCTTTTAGCTTGAGGCCATGACTTTGGCACCAGTCATTTGTTGCTGTGGGACCCTCTTGCAGTATGTTAACATCATTTGGGGAGTCAGTGACATCACCCAAATTACAGTCATCCGCAAACTTGGTCAGCCATAGGCCTTTTGTCTTTGCCTGGACCTCTGAGAAGTAGATGCCAAACATTAGGAGTCCCAGATCAGATCCCTAGGGAACTCTATTAATGACAGGTCTGCTATCGGAGGTGGAGGTGCCTATTTTGACTTTGAGGGTCCTGTCAGTGAGCCAGTTGGCCCACCCACCTGATGAGATAGGGATTTACGCCAAGTTGTGTTAGCTTTTCGATGATGCCTGAGTAGGGGATTGCGTTAAAGGCCTTGGTCAGGTCAAGGTAAGCTGTATGTACAGACTTTCCCTCATCCAGGGCCTCGGTGACCGTCACAAAGAAGTTAACCAGGTTCAGCAGGCAAGATTTGCTTTTGGTGAATCTGAAGTGGATGGGGTCAAGTGCTTGGAGATTGTCTATTCCCTTGTTTATGAGATCTATAATAATACAGATCAGAATTGTCAAGCTAATGGGGCAGTAGTTTCCAGGGTCAGTAGTGGCACCACCTTTTGTGCAAGGGGATGACAGTGACAGTTCTCCTCTCTCCTGGAATGAAGCCTGTACTTAGGCTGTGGTTGAATAGGGTGCTCAATGGCAAAGCCAGTTCTTGCTGGAGATTGTGCAGAATGCAGCCTGGAATGCTGTCAGGTCCCATAGTAGCTGCGTTCTTTGCCTTGAATACGGCCTTTTAGCACTTGATCTACGGAGATGTGAGGTGTAGTACAAGTAGGTGTAGTACAAGTATCAGGGATGTCGAAAGGGCCTTTGTGGGGGGGGGGGCAGAGGATGAAGTTTGCACTGAATCTATCTGCTGGCAAGTTGGCTAAGTCAACAGGATTGGTGTAAGTGATACTGTTAAGTACTAATTCGGAACAAACCTGGGCTTTGCCATGGAAGTTCCTGACATAACTGAAGAAGGCTTTGTAGTTTCCCTTTGTTTCGGAGGCTAGTTTCAATTCGTAATTGGCTTTGAAGGCTTTCACTAGTGATCTAATTTGCTTGTTAAGATTAAGGAGGGAGTTTTTCCGATTTGGAATTTGTTCCTTTTTACCCTTGGACAACAGCTTCTTCCTTTTGTTGTAAAGCCTGCTGATAGAGGATGTCCATCAAACAGGTTTGTGTTTCCTTGAGGAGCTGGTTTTAGTTCTGTTGGGTGTGGCTGAGTCCATGCAGTTGTTTAGGTGATTGTATACTGCATTGTTGTATTGCTCAGCATCGTTGTCTGCATCCTGTGACAGGGAGAGGTGGTGTTAGGCTGCAGATGCCATCCCTTTGGAGGTTGTAGTCAGCTTTTGAGAAGTTTTTTAGCTTGATTTCAGTTGGGGGGGGGGGTAAAAACTTCGAATGAGACAGTCCGATGATCTGATCGCACCAGGGAGGAACATACTATGGGAGTGGTGCAGCGGTCGCCCATGTTGTTGAGAACCAAGTCCAGAATGTCATCTCCCCTTGTGGGGGATGAGAAGAACTGGTCTAGTGCATTAGAACTGATGAAGTCATGGAATTGTTGAGTGAGTGCATTAGTGCAGGAATAGTTCACCCAGTCTGTGGTAGGGTAGTTGAAGTCACCAAGGATAAGGGTGTTGGGGGGGGGTATCTTAATGGAGTCAGGTAGATCCAGGTAAGAGGAATGGGCATCTGGAGTAGTTCCAGTGCATCATGCTGGCAAACCAGTCTGGGAGGTGTGCCTGCTGGCAAACCAGTCTGGGAGGTGTGCTTGTCCTTAAAGAAGATAAAGACTCCACCACCTTTAGTCTTCCTGACCTCATTTTGGGGTCAGAATGTGTGGAATGAAGTATATACTGGTAAGGCAGGGGTGCTCTCCGCAGCCCTGAACCAAGGTTCCATGACCACACAGACATCGGCATCTTCCAGTGCAAGGAGAGCCTTCAGTGAGTGCATTTTCAGGTTAAGGCTCCTAGCGTTAAGCAGCATGACTTTCAATTTGCTTTTTGACAGATATTTTATGTTGGAAGATTTGTCTTTGGGGCATTGCCTAAAAAAGGCACAATGTGGGAGGCAAGAGCCTTGGCCAGAATCTGGAAGCCCAGTGGTGATAGGTGGAGGCTATATCTGGCAAAACATCGAGGCCTGTTGACCATGCCATCCCAGGCAGACAGATACTGGATCCCCTTGGAATGACACCAGAAACTAAGCCAGTTGTTGAAATCAATTAATTTTTGTTGGTGTTGTGGTATCATTCTTGGTGAAGGTAGGATGCTGCTTAGGGCTAGGATTTTACCTGCCTGGGACACATACTCTGAGATCTCAGTCATGTCTCTCTTCATACAGTCCAAGGAGGTACATCTCAAATCATTCACACCAACATGGACAATGACAAAGTTGTACTTGTTGTGGGGAGACTTAAGGGCATGCGAGGTATGGCAGATTCTGGCACCAGACAGACTACTGACTGTGACCACCTTCTTCTTGAGCTTGGTGAGGGGGACATCGGAGTGTCTCACAACTGAGTCACCAATGAGTAGTATGTTTGGTTTATTGTTATGTCTTGTGGGCTGTGATGGTTTATTGTTTTGCCTTACGGGCAGTGTTTGTGAGACACTAGTGTGTTTTCTGCTGTGTGTGATGTGTTTGGTGTTGTATGTGGAGTGTTTGTAAGTGTGTTTTAGATTGAGGATCTCTGCATAGTGTGTGTGTGTGTGTGTGTGTGTGTGATGTGCATGGTGTGGTGTTTGTGCTGGCAATCCCTTATTTGAAGGAGTACTGACAGTGGCGCAAGAGAGCATGGACTCCAGGTTACTGATGTTACATGCATTTCTCACAAGTAGAGTAATTATGTGCTAGGTGAAGAGGGCTGTCAGTATACATGAGGCAGTTTCTGCACTGTCTCAGTATGCCCATGAAAAGGAGGGTTCCTTGTTGGGGACTTCTTTTCAAGTGGCTTGCCATTCTGTTAAGTGCAGTTATGATGCAGCAGATGCTTTTTCCAGAGCTGTTGGTTTTGGTTCTGTGATGAGGAGATATTCCTAGCTTTGGCTTCAACCTTTGCCTGATTGATATTAAGGCTTAGTTGCTTGATTCTCAACTGGATAACAAACACTTATTTAGTGCAGCTGCTTCTGATTTGTCTATTCAGGGTAAGGGCAAGCTTTTACGTGATTTTAAACACATTTTTGTTTCTCCAGTGCTTAAATTTCAAAGAAATGACCGTAATAAGCTGGCATTTGTACATAGGTGGTCTCACCCCCTCCTCCCAAGGGTAAAAAGGAGGGTTAAAGGGCTCCTCCTGCTAAAGCTACCCAGACTCCTATGACAGAAAACTTTTTTTCTACAAACCAGGTGCTGTCTTACTATCCTGTTCTTTTCAGCCACATTCCTCTCTCTTCATTTTTCCCTTTCCTTCCAGTTTGGTTAAAGATTTCTCAGGATTTTTAGGTTCTGTTTATCATCGGCCAATGGTATTACATGGTCTGGAAATTTCTTCCCCTTTTTATGGGCATTCCTTAGTCCCTTCAGAAACTGTTGAATTTCTATCCAGAGGTGCCTCAGGATCTTTGACTGAGGGAACTATTCAGGAAATTCCAGTTTCTCAAAAAGGGGGAAGAGGTTTTACTTCAGAATGCTTTTGGTTTTCAGGAAAGAGGTCACATGGAGACCCATTCTAGACCTTTCTCACTTAAACACTTTTCAGAAAGTCCCTTCCTTTCAGATGTTCTCCCTTCAGACCTTGTTCCCTCTGCTGCTTCCTCAGTCTTTTCTAGTGTCTTTGGACCTCAAAGATGCTTATCTTCCATCCCCTTTTCTGGAAGTTTTTATGTTTCTCTGTTGCTTCCTGGCATTTTCAGTTCTCTGCTTTGCCCTTTGGCTTTTCTACTTGCACTTTGGGGTTTCTACTGCCCTAACGGTATTTACAAAATGCCTTGCTCTTGTGATTGCTTTTTACAGGCTAAGGGGGATATAAGTTTTTCTCTACTTAGACAGTCTCCTGTTTCAGGCATCCTCTCCAGTGATTCTGATTCCGTCCTGCAAAGTCTGGAGTTCACTATAAATTTCCAAAAGTCCTTTCTGACCCGTTCACAAGATCATGTATTTCTGGAAGTGCAGGATCCAGACTTTTTCAATGCTGGCATCCCTGCCTCCTCCCAAGGCCTTAAATCTAATTTCTTTCTTTCTTTCTTTCATTTCCTTCTTCCTCTGGCATTTATCAGAGCCAGGAAGTTTCTGAGAGTTCTTGGTTTTATGCCTTCCACCATTCCTGTGCTCCCTTTTGCCAAATTCCACATGAGAAAACTTCAGTGGTTTCTAAATTCCGTTTGGCTTCAGCATTCTCATCCCCTGGATGTCTTAGTTCATCCTCTTCCATGCTTCAGGCTGGAATTTCAGTGGTAGATTCCCTCTCAGGAGCTGTTCACAGATGCCTCAGATATGGGATGGGAAGCATCCTTCGGCTCTTGGTGCAGGGTCTTTGGTCACCTCAGCATAGGAAAGACCATATCAGTGTCAAAGAGATGATGGCCCTTCTGCTGGCTCTTGAAGCATTTCACTGTGTATTTTCCCCAGAGCCACTCAAGGTATTTACAGACAGTACCACAGTGATGTGGTATGTCAACAAGTAAGGGGGAATGGGATCTTGCCTCCTATGCTGGTTGGCTTTTTTAGTGTGGGACCTAGCTATCCAGTATCATGCAACTCTTCAGGCAGTTTACATTCCTTCAGGTCAGAACATTGTGGCAGACTCTCTGAGCAGGTCCATAACACAATCCCATGAATGGATGCTTCACGGGGATGCGTTTCTGGACATTGCTCACCAGTTGGGTACTCCTCAAGTAGATTTATTTGCCTCCCCTCTGAACAAACAGCAACTTATTTTTTGTGCCAGAGTCCCAGGTCCTCTGGTCTAGAAGGTGGAAGCCATCTATTTTTCCTGGAAGGGGTGGTTCTTTATGCCTTTCCTCCCCTTCCCCTCATTCCAAACGTCCTGCTCAAAATACAACAGGATGCTCCCACAGTTTTGCTGGTGACTCCCTTTTGGCCCAGACAGCATTGTTTTCCCCTTCTGCATTTAACCAAGGGCAAATGCCACAAGTTACCTCATGAGGTGGACCTACTCTTACAAGATAAGAGATCTCTCATCTATTCTTCAGCTGACAATGTTGATTATAGGGTTTTGATTCCATGCAGATACCTTTTTTTAAGGACATACTTAGGGTCCTGCAGGAGGCCAGGAAGTCCACAACTAAGAAATCCTACTTATCCAAATAGAAGAGGTTTTCTGTTTGGTGTCCTTCTTGTGACCCGGATCCACTTTCTGTGGGTGTTCCTTTGGTTCTATCTTATTTGTGTGAATTGCTCAGTGCTGAGTTGGCTTATTTTTCTGCTAAGGCCCACTTATCAGCTGTTTCTGTTTGTCTCCCTTTTTCTCCCTCTTTAACTTCTAGATTTGAGGCTAAGCAGTTTCTTAAAGGCACCCTTCATTTTAGACCTCCTAGGAAGCCTCCTACTTCTCCTTCCTAGGATCTTAATTTTGTTTTGGTGAAATTGACCCAGGCTGTTTTTGAGCCTGCAGCTACACCTTCCAGCATTGTTCTTGGAAGGATGTTCTTTTGTTGACCTTAACCTTTGCTGGACGGGTGTATGAGCTTCAAGCCCTTATGGCTTTTCCTCCTTTTTTTTTTTTGGTTTCCCATAAGGACATGGTATCCCTTCATACTATTCCTTTCTTCTTTTATGCACAAAGTGGTGAATGAGTTGTCTCTTAATCAGTTGCCCACTTTTTTCCCTTTTCTGCAATTTGCTAGTCAGAAGGAGCTGCTCACTTGGATGTGCATAGACAACTTAGATTTCTTTTTTATAAGACTAAGGCTTTTGGTAACTCTGATCAGCTTTTTGTGTCTTTTCATCCTAGGTCTTTAGGCTTGGTTGTTTCTAAGTAAAACTATTTATTCTGGGATATCTAAAGCCATTTCTTTTTGTTGTTCTTTTCATGGCAAGAGCATTTCTTCTTCTGTTAAGGCTCGTTCTGCCATAGCTGTGGCTCCTTCTGGTGCTTTTTTTCAAGGGTTTGCATGCTAACTCTATTCTTGAGGGAGCTACCTGGACTTCAGTGCATATGTTTATCAAGCACTATAAGTTTAATGTGATATCCAGAGCTGGTTTTGCTAGGGCCATTTTTTATGGGTTCCTAGAGGGCTCTGCTGGTCCTTCCTCCTCCCAGTCTTCTTCCTGAGCTTTGGCACTCTTCCTAATGTAGTGAATACTGCAACAGTGAAATGGAAATACATAGTACAGTTGTGTACGAATTTACCATAACAATAGATGTCCTTCTCTTCACTGTTGCAGTATTCACTCCCTCCCTCCTCCCCATGGTTCTTTTCTCCTCTGGATGTACTTACTCCTTGGACTGGTATTCCTACTGGGGCTCTCATTTCTGAGGATGGTATGTCTGAATGTCACCTTTATACCCTACGCTATACACGGGAAACATATATGTGACATACGGCATACATTAGACAACCTAAAGGCTTTGGTATACTGGCAGGAGGTCAGGTTACACTTGGCAGGGGATCCCTATTGTAAGGAGTACAGCAACAGTGAAGAGAAGGACATCTACAGTTACAGCAAGTTCTTGTATAACTGTACTTTGTCCAGCTGCTGTCAAAATTTTGTTATTTGTGATTCTTCTTCTGACAAGGATAGTAATGTTTTTAGGTTTGGAAAAAAAAAACGTGTTTGCTTCTGCAACTTTCATTTTTAGAATTTTGAATTATCAGGCTTATAGGCTATTCTGACTAACTGTAAAAGTATGAAGAATGTTTAGCTGCAGTTTCCTCTTATGAAGAAGCTTCTGCTTTGTGTAGTTTTTTTTTTCTTCCCATTTCTCAGGTCACTACTCATTGTTTAAAGTGTGTTTGACTTTGTAAATACTGCAGTCTGGGCTGTTGCCACTGGTACTGTGCTGAAGAGGTTTGCCTGGCTGTGTTCTCAAAATGTGAGATTTTGAATTCTCCTCTGGGTAGAGGTTTAATTTTAGACCCTCTGCTGCAGAGGTAAACTGATTCAGGGAATCAGTCGGATTTTTAAGCCTTTCTTCTGTAAATTTTCCAAGGGATTTTTTGTTTCCTCATCCAGTTTTGGCAAGCAAAGTTTCATCCAAATTCCGGTAAGTAGATGTTTAAAAAGCAGTGGCAGGGAAGTTTCAGAAAGAAAGCTGGAGCACCACCCAAGAACAAAGGACAATAAATAAGGCAGAAAAACTAATTTAAGGGACTTTGTCCCTCTCCCCTGGCAGTTATTTATCCCTTCCAGAAAGTGTGAATCTGCAATTATGTCTGGCAACAGATTTTTGTGGGTTCTGAAGCTGATCCAGCTAGGCTAAAAATGGCCACAGGACGAAATTTCTCCTTTCCAAGGAATTCCTCATCTGCCAGGCCAGTCCCCTTTCTTCCATCCTGTCCAACAACACAGTGGGTAATAGAAGTAGTTCCTCCTTCCCAATTAGTAAAAGGTTTTTATTCAAGAATGTTTTTAGTGTCAAAGAAAGAAAATGCCTGGAGACCCGTTCTGGATCTTTCTTTCCTAAATCAGTTTGTGATAATGACCAAGTTTAAAATGTTTTTATTTCACATTACCCCTTCTAAATAATTTGAGTTTTTAATAACCTTTGATTTATAGGAGGCTTATCATCACAATCCTATTCTTCCAGATTCCAGGAATGTAAGGTTTTCTGTATCTGCATCACTTGTTTCAGTTCTCTGACTTAACCCTTTTGACTGCCCACTGCTCCAAAAGCATTCACAAGCTGTCTAGATCTTGTCGTCATATTTTCAAGTTGCAGAGTGTTCAAATTTTTCCATGTTGCTTGCAGAGTCTTTTTAAAAGTATCAGGAATTTCTCACTTAGGCAAGAGATTTCATACACAGACTGGGATCTCAAGAGAACTTTCAAAAGGTTTTTTTTTTTACTCCATTACACAGGATTTTGTTTTTGGGGTGTTTGCTAGATACCTCTATACAAAAAAGTTATTTTTCGACAGAAAAAAAAATAGAGCTATATTAAATCTGCTCCAGGGGTTTTCCAGTCAGACGTTGGTCACTGCAAGGGAATACCTCAAGATTCTGGGTCGCATGGCACAATTCTCTTCAAATCTTTTGCAAGACTCCAAGTGCGAAAGATACAGTGGTATCTGGAGACTCTTTGGTTCCAGCACCAATATCCATTATCTTTTTAAATTTCAGTTCTGTAATTTGTGAAAAGTGAAATAATTTGTTAGAGATATCAAATATTCTTGAATCCAGGTGTTTCCTTCTTCCATCCTTCCCCGAAGCAGTCACTGTAGATACCTCAGATTTTGCTTCGGAGAAATATCAAGGGGGATAAAACTGACTGGTCTCTCAGGCAAGAAAGACCGATCAAAGCACATAAGCATAAAATAAATGCTAACTGTTATCAAGGCTTTCCTCTCTCTGAATCATCTTTGATACCCAGGACCTCTTTAAGTAATTACAGACAATACCACAGTGAAATGGTGCATAAACAAGCAAGGGGCAATCAGATCTTACCCCCCTATGCATACTAGCCATGTTAGCATGGGATATAGTTTCAACACACACTCACCCTACAGTTATACTTCATTCTGTCAGGGCAGAATTATGTGGAAAACAGCTGAGCAGGACAAAGGCAGGCATCCATGAATGAAAACTAGATCAGGGGTCTTTCAAGATTTGATCTATTGGTGGGAGTTCCTCAGGTAGACTTTTTTTACCTCCTCTATGAACATTCAAGTTGCATAATTCTATTCCAGGACTCTGGCAAGAAGACGTGGAAGACAGATGCCTTCTCTTTCCCTTGGGACAGGAATGTTCTGTATGCTTTTCCACCCTTTTCACTGATATCCAGTGTACTTATGATGAGTCAGTAGGAATCCCCAAGGATCATGCTGGTGATTCCCGCTAGCCCAGACAACAGTGGATGTTCTTTCATATCACTGTTGCAGTGTTCTTCACTTAAGGGATCTCTTGTCAAGGATAGTTCAACGTCCTTCCAGTATATTAAAGACTCCAGCTCGTATAGGTGCCGTACATCACAGTTACGTTCCCAGTGCACAACGTAGAGCATAAAGGTGATATACGGACACAGATATTCAGAACTTCTTTCCTGCCAGTCCAAATGCCATTATCGAACATCAGTCTGAATGCCCTTCTGCTGTGCTGGTTACCAAGCCATGTTTTTTTCCTTATTGTTGTGGTTGTGTCCATGTCATCCAAAAAAAGGAAATATCAGTGTGGAGGCATATTCCACATAAAGATGGTCACAACCAATGTCTTTTTTGTTTGGGTGTTTCCCATGGTCATACATAGTTTTCTGTCGGACATTTACACCAAAACTGAAAGCCCCTGCTCCCTGAGTGCCTCTCCCAGCAAGGACTTTAAGTGAAACTTGGGCTCCTGCCTATCCTCCTCTAACCCACTGAAAGTATCATCCCGGACGTACTTGGCAAGAACCCACAAAAAAGGACAATTACACCAAAAATGAAAGCCCATACTGCTCCCTGAGTGCCTCTCCCAGCAAGGACTTTTAAGTGAAAGTATGTGTACTGCTTAACACTTTGTAGTAATTAATTTAATTTCTACTAGGTCGCAGTGAGCTTCCCTGCCAGGCTAGCCAGTAGCCACAACTCCCCTCTCTTTCGCCGCTTAATTAATCCTTTTCTAGCTTTTATAATTACACCCCTATCCTGGACCACGATAGCTCCCTCCTTCCCCTTACTTGATATCTCTTTCTGGGGTCTCTACTGCATTAGACTGACTTGCCACTAGGTGGCGCTCCTGTCCCAGGTCTACCTATCCATTCTCACTCTACAAACACTCCTTCTCTACCCCTTACAAAACCTCTTACCTTCTCCTACTGGCCTTCATCTATATATCTACCCACTACTCCATTTCTCTCTAAGTCTTTCTACCGCTCACAAATCACTGCAAACTCACCTTTGACTATCACACTCTACTGATCGTCTTCCGCACATCCTCCTCCTTTAGCTCTACCCGCTCCGTTCGCCCTGCGGGCTCACTCCGCTCCCCTACCCTGCCCCCAAATTCCACCCACCCCCAGCATCTCTACATTTATTCCTCACAAACTCCTCCCACCCATATCAATTAACCAATCAGTCATCTTCTTTTACCCCTCCCTCCTATATCAATTATCTAATCTCAGCCCTCTTCTTGTTTCCCCTCCTACTCTTATTCCTCCCTTACCACTTTCCTACACTCTCTCTACAATTAATCTCCCCCTCTCCAATCTGCTAAATTATAACACCCCTTATACCTCTTTACCTCCTCTCCTCAACTAGCCTGTTCATTTCCATCATATCTCCCTCTTCTTCAACCCACCCATTCTAAACATGCCCTCCCAAATCCTATATATTGCCCGACTCCCCTGCTCCCTTCTTATCTTACTAATTCCCCTGTATCATGCTACTTCTTACTCTTCCAAATCTACCCCATACCTACCTTCTACTCAAACTATCCCTTACACTCACCTGCATCCTCTTCTGCTCAATCACTTCCACTGCATATCCTCCTCCCATATTCCACCTAAACTACTGCACCTTTTCCGGCCCAAAGTCTACTCCACCTCAACAAAAACTTTCAAACTTAAACTACTGCTAACCCCAAACAACTTCCTACTATACAAACCCAAAAGGCCAAAAGCTACTGCCAGTAATGCCCTAGCCTTATCTGGAGATATCCATCCTAACCCCGGCCCCTGCCTCAATACAAACAACTCCTTCCCTCCACCCCCTTCTTCCCCTACTACAAATAACCCTTTCCCCCCTTCCTCTTCTACTTTCTCTCTTAACACTCTTAAGTTCTTTACTATCAATGCCCAGAGCCTTAACAACAAAATCCACCAAGTACAAGCTTGGATTAATCACAACCAACCTGACATCTTAGCCATCTCTGAAACCTGGCTAAAACCCCATATTACTGACTCTAAAATCTTACCTCCAGGTTTCCACCTCCTCAGAAGTGACCGATTAAATAAAAAAGGTGGAGGCTCTGCTCTGATCTACTCTAACCGTCTCTCTCTAATCCCTCTGCAAATCCCAACCCCACAATTCAAAAATTCTGAACTAACAGCAGGTCTCCTCAGATTGAATAAACGTAAGAATATCTGCATTATTTCCTTGTATATCTCCCCAGGCGACAACATCTCTACCCTTGAAAATATTCTTCACTGGGCCTCAACTGAAATAAAATATGAAACCTACATTCTAGGCGACGTTAATATTGATTGGAATAAAATCAACAAGCCTTCCCCCTCCCTATCCATTAACCTATACAACTTCACCCAAGTAATCCATTCAACAACTCGTCCTAACAAAATCCACCCTCCAGGATCCATCATAGATTGGATTCTAGTTTCCCATCCAAACAAAATAATTCTGTCAGGCACCATCCCCGACACTTTCAGTGACCATCTCCCTGCCTTCACTCATCGGTCAGCTAACTCCACCCAATATCATCACCAGTACATTCAAACTCGTAATCTTAGCAACTTTAACCCCACAATTTTCACAAACACTTTCAAACAAATTAACTGGAAAATCTTAAACACTCTCCCCCTAGACAATGCTGTAGAACATTTTAACACTATCTTCCTAAATACTCTCAACTCCCTAGCCCCTCTAAGAAACAAACAAATCAAAACTAATTCTGCTCCTTGGCTGACAAAAGAAACTAAACAAATCATGCATCACAGAGACAAATCCTGGAAGCTTTATCAGAAAAATAAACTGCCTTCTGCCTTGCTCCAATACACCCAACTTCGCAACCAAGTAAAAAAACTAATCACTTTAGACAAAAAAAAACTACTATAATAAACTTCAGTCCAAAAATAATAAGAACCCAAAACAATTCTGGAAATCAGTAAACTCCCTTCTCCACCCAAGGTCCAGGAATAATCCCTGCCCTGACCCTAGTTTAACTGACAAGGAGCTGAGCTCTCACTTCAACACTTTCTTCACAGAATCCATAGCTAAACTAACCAAAACATTCCCAAACAATAATCCACTCAACTCCCTCTCCTCAACACCCAACAACCATAATAAATGTCACTTTAATTTCCAGTTCAAACCAGTTTCAACCAACTTCATAAAAAGGCTCTTATCTAAACTTAAGCCATGCTCTAATGCCCCTGACAACATACCCTCCTCCTTCCTCAAATGCGCAGCTGAAGGTATTGCTCTCCCAATTAGCATCTTGATTAACAGATCCTTAAATGAGTCGTATGTACCCAAACTTTGGCATTCAGCCTACATTCTACCTCTCCACAAAGGAGGTAAAAACACCACTATTTCTAATTTCCGCCCCATCGCCCTACTCTCTCCAATATCTAAAATTCTAGAAAAATGTGTCCACCACCAACTTTTGCCTTTCTTAATTCAGAATCACCTACTTACACCCACCCAACACGGCTTCCGCCCTGGCCACAGCACCAAAACTGCCTTACTATCCTTCCTTGAAACAGTCAATCGAGCCTGAGACTTCTGGACTTCTTGTATCCACAGTACTGCTAGATCTTTCTTAAGCCTTTGACACCATCTCCCATACACAACTACTCTTTCATCTCGCCAACCTTAATCTCTCCCCTAATACTCTATCCTGGTTCTCCAGTTACCTATCAGACAGATCTCAAGCTGTCAGATGGAAGAACTCTACCTCTTCCTTCTTGCCTACACCTACTGGCATTCCCCAGGGGTCCATCCTCGGACCCATACTCTTCAACATCTTTATAAGTAATCTTCACTCTGTCATCCCTGACACTACAGTCATCCAGTACGCTGATGACTCTACCTTAGTTTGTGCCGCCTCTAACGTTCCTGAACTACTGACTAAAACACAAATAGCCTTTTCCACTACAGAGAACTGGATGCACCAAAACCATCTCTCCCTCAACTCTAATAAATCTAAAATACTAATTTTCACCCCTGCCAGGGTTTCCTCCTTTGACAAAACTACTTTCAAAGTCCTAAGCCAAACCAACACTGCTATAGAAGTGGTCCCTTCTGCAAAACTCCTCGTCATTACCATAGACGAACACCTAAAATTCGATCTCCACGTACAACAAAACATAAAGAAAACCCACCAAAAGTTAGGTATGCTCTACAGGAATAACCAATTTCTTTCCTACTTCTCTAGGCACACCCTGGCAATTACATATCTTCTACCCTCGCTACTATATGGAACCCCTCTTCTAACCAATCTGTCTACTTCCAATACCTCAAAACTTGAAAATTGGTATAATAAGATCTCTAAATTCGCCTCTAAATCTAAAACCTCAACTCACCACTGCCTTACCCTACAATCTCTAAATTGGCTAGAACTCCCTAACCACCTAGACTATCTCCAACTAACCACCGCTCACAAAATAATATTCTACCCAGATTCATGCCCAGCCTTAACAAACATACTTCCACCATACACCCCAAACAGATTTCTGAGATCTGAACACCAAAACCTAATCTCCATCCACAAACCCAAACGTCCCGCCGGCCAGCTTCTACCCTCCTTCTCTCTAGGTAAAAAATGGAACTCCCTCCTTCTCTTAGGACTATACCCAACTCTGAATCCTTCAAGACCCAACTTTTCTTATACCTGTCATCCAAATGGAAATGTTCCTGCTTTCACCTGATATAAATTCTAGGGATCTCTCTCCACTGAGCTCTCCATACTCCTGCTCCTCTCTACCCTCAAGCTTAACCAGACTCAGCTGACATTCACTTGACTCCAAGTATGTAAATATTGTAAATATCTATATTGCCACAAAAAAAAATCTGAATATGCACTGTCTTATTATGCACATTTTATGTATTTGTATTTCCTGACTGTATGAATTTTACTCTTGTATTTTACCTTTAACATTATGTAACCTTTATTTCATTGTATTGCTTATGGAGCTTTTCTCCCCGGGCCTCCACTGAAAATGGGCACTTCTTGGCCCAGTGGACTTCCCCGGTAGTCAAACTGAAAATAAATAAATAAAATTTGTGCCTAAGACCCTGTGTAGTCACCTCTCTTCTTTATCCACAGACCGCGGGAACCAGCATCTGAAGTTGTTAGCTCAGGGTGGTATGATGGAATCCACCTTCCTGAGGGCCAGCGGTCTTTGAGGAAGAAGGCTAGAAAAATTAGGCCTGATTTGGCTGCTGTCGAGCCTCTCTGAATGTCTTTCTCAAGGCTGGTGAGGATGACTGTCTAGTGCCTGCTTTGGATTCCTCTGCCAATACCCCCTCAGAGGCCAGCATGTATCCAACTTCTTGCAAGTCAGATGTCTTTGCCTGACATTGAGGAGGAACCTTGACTGATTATATCCGAAGGACCTAGGGGGATTTCTCCGATCTTAGTGAGGGAGGAGATTTGTACTACCATAATAGAAGGTGTTTCGACCGGACTTCCCGCAGAAGAGCAAACAAAAGACAAAGCATATTTCCCCTGTTGTGAAGGATCCCAATGTGAATGTCAGGATTTCACTCAGAATTAATTAAATGCTTTGATGGCCTTGAAGCCACCTCAGGGGGCCTTTATTCTTGCTGCTCCCTGGTCTTCCATTCCACTCAAGAAGAGTGATTCCTCAGATGAGGATTTAGACTCTGGGGAAGAATCCCTGGATTATTCTTCCCAAATACATTCCCTCTTGGACTACGGTACAGAGGAGGAAGATTCCTTAAGACCAGACTTCCTTTGGAAGAGCTTTCTTGGGGACACTATTGCCCACATGATGGACTATTTTGTGAGATTGTTTTCAAGTCTCTAATATTCAGAAAAGATATTATATCCTTCAGATGAAGTTTCCCAAACCATTTGCTGTTCTTTCTTTTCTCTCTGCCCTTTTGGGCACCTTTTCAGCAGCTTCTGTAGCACCTGACTCTCAGCCTTGTGCAACTAGGAAGCCAGACAAATTCTATAAAGTGCCTGAGGAATAAATTTTTTTTTAATAAATGCCCTTCTGCTGACATTTTCTTCTGACAAACCACTGAAGTTATTGCCCTCCACCAAGCTGTTGCCTTCTGATAAGGATATTAAGGCACAGAGAGGTTGGGAAAGAATTGTCATTTAGGACAATTAACTACCAGACCAATATGACCAGGTATGTTTGGGCTCTCCTCTCTCAGGATTCTAAGGTGGTTTCTTACCTTCCTGTCTATGAGGGGAAGTCTTTGACTCTTTCCCTGTTGGGCCCCACTTTACAAGTTGCCCTCCATTCAGTCAGGTGCAGCTATGATGCGGGCCTCTTCCATGGCTGCTATTTTTAGTTCAGTTATGAGCCATTATTCTTGGCTTTGTCTTAAGGCTTTGTCTGAAGACATTAATGCCAAACTTTTTGATGCTTCTTTAAATAATAAAAATCTAATTAGATTTGCTGCTTCTGGATCTTACCAGTCACTGTAAGACAAGGGCAAAGCCTTCCAGGACTTGAAACACTTTTTTGTTCCTCCCATTCATAAATTTTTGAGGAACTATCCCTCCAAGTCTGCCTTTGTTCTTCGGCAATCTTGCCCTCCTCTTAAAGGCAAGAAGGGTTCTAGGCGTGTGCCTCCTGCTAAGTCTAGTCAGACTCCTTCCCAGAAACCTTCTTTTCAAGATAAGCATTGTTCTGTTTGACAGTTTGTTTCCTACTTCCCTATGCCAGGTTCCTGTCCCTTGTCCCTTTGTCTTTCTCTGTCTCTTCCAATCTGGCTAAGAATCACTTCAGGCTCTTGGGTTCTGTCCATTATCTACCAGGGATATTTCGTGGCTTGTAAGCCTCTCCCTTCTTTTTGGACATTCCTCAAGCTTCTCTGGAAAAGCTCTTTCAATTTCCTGAGGCTCTCCACTCTTGTTTTGGCTCAGGGCACCATTTAAGCTGTGCCTCCCACCCAGATGGGGAAAGGATTTTATTGCAGAATGCTTCTGGTCCCATAAAAACAGGGTATGTGGAGACCATTTCTGGATCTTTCCTTGCTGTACACTTTTCTCACGGTTCCTTCCTTTCAGATGTTATCCCTTCAGATGTTTCTTCTTCTGATTCCACAGGCCTTTCTGGTATCCCTGGGTATCAAGGATCCATACTTTACCATTTCCATCCATCCTGTTTTCAGGAAATGTATACATTTCTGTGTCTCTTCTTAGCATTGTCAATTCTCTTCTTTGCCCCTTTGTTCTCTCTACTGTGTCAGGGCTTTTCACCAAATGGCTTGCTCCTATTATTCCCTGTTGCAGGATTCAAGGTATTAAGGTTTTTCCCTATCTAGATGATGATCTTCTTCAAGCTCCTTCCCCCGGCAGTCTGTTTCAGAATTTTCAGTTTACTACTTGCCTTTTACACAGTCTGGAGTAACCATAAACCTCCAGAAATCAGTTCTGACGCCTTCCCATGATCATATTTTCCTCAGCTGCAGACTTAAGACAGTTCTCATGTTGGCATCCCTGCCTCTGTTCTCAAGGCTCTCTCTCTTATAACCTTTTTTCAGTCTTTTCTTCCCTTGGCATTTGCCATGGTCAAGGAATTTCAATTTCTCTGGGTTCTGGGATTCTTTGCTTCCACCATCCCCATGCTTCTTTTCACCAGGCTCCATATAAGGAAGCTTCAGTGATATCTCAAATTGGTGTGGCTTCAGTATTGCCACCCCCTGGAGTTCCTGGTACCTTTTCTTCCCTGTTTCAAGCTTGAGCTTCAATAGATTCATCAACTTTCTCTCAACCGGAGCTTCCTTTTCAAGCTCCTGTTCCCATTCTGGAGTTCTTTACAGACTCCTCAGATGGGGGATGGGGTGCCTCCTGAAGGTTCAGGGTCACTGACCTCCTCATCAAAGGTCAGACCACATCAACGTAAAGGAGATGAAGGCTCTGCAAGCTTTTCATTCCCTCTTTATTTCTGGGCTCCTCAGAGTTTTCACAGACAATACCACAGTGATGTGGTATGTCAACAAGCAGGGGAGCACAAGGTCCAGTCTTCTTCTTTGCAGACTAGCTTCTCAGGTTTGAGATCTAGCTAGTGAGTATGAAGTGACTCTTCAGACAGCTTACATTCCTCAGTGCACAATCTAGTGGCAGACTCCTTGAGCAGGCCCAGCACACAGTCTCATGAATGGATGGTTCACAGAGATGTGTTCTGGACATTGTCCATCAGTGGGGTTATTCCTTGGGCAGATCTTTTTGCCCACCCCCCTCTGAACAGACAACTTCCTCTGTTCTGTAACAGAGTTCAAAGTCCTTTTGGCTTAGAAAGTGGATGCCCTATCTTTTCCTTGAAAGGGGATGTTTTTGTATGCTTTTCCTCCCCTTCCTTTGTTACCGTGAGTTCTGTACAAGATCAGGCAGGAATCTCCCCAAATCTTGCTGGTGACACCCATTTGACTCGTACAGCATTATATCCCCTTTCTATCTCAGTTGGCCATGGGCATTCATCGCAAGTTACCTTACCAGGTGGATCTTCTCACGCAAGACAAGGGGTCTCTTATCCGTCCTCATTTGTCTACCCTTCAAATGACACTGTGGGTGATAGGGTTTTTATCCCTTTTAGGCATGTCTTTTCTGAGGACATACTTAGGGTTCTTCAGGAGGCCAGGAAACACACCACCAGAAAGTCATATATGTCCAAATGGAAGAGGATTTTCTGTGTTTTGCATCTCTCGCCATCAAGATCCCCTATCTGTGGAGGTTTGTCTGATTCTCTCTTATTTGTGTGATGTGCTCCTTGTTGCATTGGCATATTCTTCATTTAAAGCTCACGTGACATCAATTTGTGTGCCCTTGACTCCTCCTCTGACCTCTGTATTTGAGGTCAAGCAATTTCTTAAAGGCATCCTTCATATCCAGCTTCCCAGGAGGTCTGTTCCGCTCTTTTGGGACCAAAATTGTGTACTTGAAAAATTGGCCCAGACTCTGTTTGAGGCTGCTTCTTCATCTTCCTTACATCATTGCACTTCGAGGAACTGTTTTTTTTAACACTCACTTCAGCCAAGGTAGTGCTTGAACTTAAGGCTTTCATGGCTATTCCTCCTTTTTTAGTTTTTTCACATGATCACAGTTGACTCTTCATACTAAACCTTCTGTTATACCCAAGGTGGTCAGTGAGTTATTTCTTGATCAGTCTATTCATCTTCTTTCTTTTTTTCCTTCTCCACAGTCTGCCAGTGAGAACATTCTTCAGGTATTATTTGCATAAAACTAAAATTATTTGGAAATCTAAGCAGCTTTTTGTTTCCTTTCATCCTAAGGCTTTGGGTTTTTCTATTTCTAAGCAAACCATCTCCTCCTGGATTTCTAAGGCCATTTCTTTTTGTTGATCTTTTCATAGCAGATGTCTTTCCTCCTCTGTAAAGGTCCATTTTGCTAGGCC
This sequence comes from Protopterus annectens, assembly GCF_019279795.1. NCBI lineage: Eukaryota > Metazoa > Chordata > Ceratodontiformes > Protopteridae > Protopterus > Protopterus annectens. The sequence goes on from NC_056727.1 coordinate 546,953,572, forward strand.
AGTTTCCTTTTCTGGTGTCTTTTTCAAGGGTCTGGATACCAATTCCGTCCTTGGGGCTGATACCTAGTTCACTCTTCATACTTTCATTAAGCATTGCAAGTTGGATATTTTTTCCAGGGCTATCCTGCATGGGTTTGTGGAGGGTGCCTCTGTGCCTTCCTCCTCCCAGACTTCCTCTTGAGCGTGTGTACTCTCCCTTAGTTGAAGAATGCAACAGTGATATGAAAAGACATAGCACAGGTGTGTAAAATCTTACCATAACAGTAGATGTCCTTCTCTTCACTGTTTCAGTATTCGATCCGTCCCTCCTTCCCCCTCTGTCCTGACTGTTGCCCTGTGTTTTGGTTGCCCTCCTGGATGAGGAGCCCTTATCCCTCCTTTATTTTTTTCTTCTGGATGCACATATTCCTATTGGTCCAGTATCTGCATTCTTATATGACTTTTATGCCCTACGTTGTATGTGGTGAGCATATATGTGATGTACACCATCTGTAAGAGCTGATGGCTTTGCTATACTGGCTGGACATTGGGCTGTCTTTGGCAGGAAATCCCTTTGGTAAAGAATACTGCAACAGTGAAGAAAAGGCCATCTACTGTTATGGTAAGATTTTACACAGCTGTACTTTCACCTTCTTTTGGAATTAGCCAGAGGCAATTACCAAAAGCTTCCTCATAGACTGGATCTAATCACACAAGAACAGGGTGTTTAATACAACCTGACCCGAAACAACTACAGCTGTCTTAATACCATTTAGTAACCTGTTTACTGAGGACGTGCAGCAGATACTAATGGTGGCAAAAACGCCTGCTACTAGAAAATCATATTTAAGGTAATGGAAAAGGTTTTCTAGTTATGATAGTTATGAATAGTTATGAAATAACCAGCACTTGTTCACATCAAGTGTTTCTCTGGTTTTGCTATGTTTGTGTGAGCTACTGTCCTATGGCCTGTCCTACTCCTCTGTCAGGGTTCATTTGTCAGCCATTTCAGCATTTCTGCCCATGGATCCCCCTCTTGTCATGTCAAAATGTTTTTAAATTATGTGCTACATAAGAGACCTCCCAGCAAACCATTGGCTTCTCTTTGGGATCAACATTTGCTCTATTTGAACCAGCTCATCTGGCTGAATTCAGTTCCATTGTTGTCTGTTTCAAACATAGGTGTTGTTGATTCTGACCTTGGCACAGACTCTGAAGCTTCTTCAGATCCAGAGCTCTGACTCCTCCCCTACCCATAATTCCCTGGACTCCACCATAGCTGCTGAGATCTCATTTGCCATTTTAAGTCACCAGATAGATACTCCGTGAGTTCCAGATTGCACTCCCTTGTTCTTCAGGAGAGGAGATATTCTAGACCACTGTTGGTGGCATCATCTACTTAATCATCTTGAAGTCTCACGGAGCTAGACTGTCAACAGGATGATGACGTTTTTGAGGTTGGAGATCTAGCTTGGAGTTATCCCAGTACCATCCATTGGGAAATTACCAAGCTCTGACCATCATGCCCCCCCCCACTTCCTGAATCTGTAATGATCCATCCTTTGGGTCCAGTGTTATTGGATCTGACTGGAACCGGAGCACCTTTGTTAGCACTGGAAATGCTGACAATTTGGATACTGACTGCTTCCTTATCTCTTACAACACCAGTACCAGATCGAGAGTAGACTCTGAGCTGAAGCTTTGGCACTGAGTTCCAGAGGGGCGAGTCGACATCAAGATTCTTGAAGATCTCCCTCCCTCCTGGGACTTTGGCCCTAGGTAACACTAAGGTCAGCTTTGGGGCAGGGAGTCCTCAGTGCAGAGGGTTCACTTCCTTCCTCAGATTGGAGTGTATACTGTGCGTCGGTGGCGACTTCTACCTTTGAGGCTTTTGAAAGGCTTTTATCAAGCTCTAAAGAGAATGCATCTCCAACCAGTATAACTACATCAAACCCCAGCAGGGGTCTGCATCCACTCCTCATCATCTTGTTGGACAGGAGCAGCCATTCTCAAGGGCTTCCAAGGAAATGTGCTTTGTCAGTTCCCCTTCCGATCCAGAACCTTCTGTTACTCCCCCAGAAAGTGTTCACAGAAAGTGGACATGCAAATGGAAGCTGATAGGCTACTCTCTTCTAGTGTCATTCTGTGAAGACACTGACTTAGAGGAAGGAGAGAGTTCTTTTTGCTCCCTCTCTGAATATGTCACTTTTGGTGATGTATTCAAATTGATGAAGCAGAGAGGGGGTTGGTCATCCCAAGACACTTCGTCTGATGAGTCAGTATTCTTGGAAGCCTTTGGTTCTAGACAAATATTGGCCTTGGTGGTACCACCTGTTGATGCCTTTATTGACCTTATTGCTCAACGGGCATGGAAGGACTTTGATGTGGTGGAAGTGAACCCATCCCCCCAAAAAAAGTAGATCACATGCGCCAAGGACAGGAAACACTGGACCATGGGTCCATCAGTAGATGCTTTGGTGATAGCAGCAGCCATTAGGAAAGAACTATCGGAAGAGAATTCTTCTGTTCATCCTCCTTACAGAAAGTCTAAAGCAATGGCCAGATTTGGGAAGCAGGCTGAATTATTTGGCTCATCTAACTGGATTCCAGATAGACTTGATCAAAGAGATCACCATGTCCCTTTCAAGGGTATTGCCAGCAGATGTTCATAAAACAGTAGACTCAAGCTTTCCGTCATCCACCTTGAATGTGGCCATGCCCTTCCTCTCCAGTGCAGCTGATGGCACGACCAGAGCAGAAGGCACTTTCATTACTGTGCGCCACCACACCTGGATGTATCTTTGTGACTTTGCGGAAGGCTTTAAGTTGTCCTTTATGAGTGCCTGCTATGATGACTCAACTTTATTTGGGCCTCAGGTTAAAGATACACTCACTAGGAGTCAACATGATGGTAAGACTCTGTGAGCAGAGGGGAGTCCATTTTTCAACCCTGAAAAGATCTTCTTTTTTTAGGAATCCGAGATCGGGGAAGAAGATGTAGTTCCATAAGTCACAGAGTTTTTACCATGACTCCCTGGTGATAGTCCTCCCCATGGCAGGGTGGGAGGTAACCCTTAACAGATAATGCCATAGAGGCAGAGGTGGACTGCATATCCAGGGCTTTCATAATCCTTTTATCCTTTTATTGAGAAAGCCTATCAGTGCTTACTGAATGGTTGCCCAACTACTGCACTCTGGAGGCGGGGGTGCCTGTCTTTGCATCCTCAAGCCTGGCACAGAGCAACTTTGAATTCTTGGTGTTAAAAGATCATTTCCAGAGGCTATTCAATTCCCTTTTCCCTTACACCTCAGAAAAAGAAGTTTGTGATGTTCCACCTAATTAGTGGTGCTCAGCAGCATAGAAGTTCCAAAGCTGCTAGAAAAAGTCTTCCATCCTGTCCCCCAAGATCAGTTAGAATCCGAAGTCTGTTCAAGGTTCTTTTTAGTACGAATGAAAACAGGGGACTTCATACCCATTTTGGATCTTGGTCACCTAAACTAATTTGTGAAACAGAATTCTAGATGGTCACAATTCAGTCCATTTTACCTCTGCTGAAGAAGCACAATTGGATATGCTCCATAGATCTCCAGGACGCCTGCTGTCATATCAAGATAACAAAGCAATCCAGGAGGTTTCTCCACTTCCGTCTGGTGTTCACCAAGATCATGGCAATAGTAACAGTGCACCTACACCTGCATCTGCTGGAGATCCAGGTCTTCTTATACCTCGATGACTGGCTCTTAACTGCAGTCTTCCCCATTCCAGAGTTTTATCACATTTCCTCACAACCATTCAAGTACTGCATCACCCATCACCACCTGCAAAGTTAGTTCAGTGCCGTACTGAACTAACTTTGCTGGTGGTGATGGGTGATGTAGTACTTGAATGGTTGTGAGGAGAGTTAGTTCAGTGTCTTTTAGGCCTCATGGCTTCCTCAATTCTAATGACAACTCTAGCTAGATGCTACATGAGAGGACTGCAGTGGCCTTTATCAGTACAGTTGTCTCAGTCCAAAGATTCAGATTACTCAGGTTTGTAGGCAATACATTGCATTGTGGATAACATCTGTAACTGAAACGGAGGGTTGCCCTATCCAGTCAGACTAATTGTTAGCAACAGTAACCATGCAAACCTCCCTTCTGGGTTGGGGGGCACTTCAAAGGGAGAATGGTACAAGGTACAATGGTTGTCACTAGATGTCAATCTTCACATCAGTGTCTTGGAGTTGAGGGCAGTCCTCCTAGTGTTCCAGGTATTCCGGGACCTCCTCTCCAAGGGTATGATTTCCATACAGATGGACAACATGACAGTGGTATGGTACATCAGCAAGCAGGGGGGAGCCATTCTTACCCTTTATGTTGTGAGTCCATGAGAGTTTGGCAATGGGCAATGTCTTCACAGTGCTCTCTGAAAGCAACACACAACTCGGGGTTGTCCAGTTTACTAGCAGACAAATTGAGGACAACTGTTGTGATGCTTCATGAGTGTTTCCTCAGTCCTACAGTGACAAGTTTAATCTTCAGTCACAGGGACCAACCTTAATGTGACCTTTTTGCATCCTGTCCTAACAACAAGTAGGTATTTTGCCATAGTCCCTCCCCAGGGTCAATCAATGAGAGACACTGTAGTCCACAATTGGTCTCTGTGTCTCCTATATACCTTTTTTCCTTTGCCTGTAATAAACCAATTCATACAGAAAGCAGGACAATGCAAGGCCAGGGTGATCCTTGTTGCCCCCTTTTGGCCCCAACAGATATGGTTCGTTTACCTATAGCCTGTACTAGTACATCTCCCTTGGATGTTGGATCACTGTCCAAACCTACTGTGACTCATCCATCTGGACTGCCACCTCCGGACCAGAAGCCCATGAAATTAAACACATGGTTCCTCTAATTTTGAGCATAGCTAGAGATGCCAGGCTTCCGCTTGTGGTAGTCCGTTTTCTTTCTTCTTCCCAGAAACTGTAAACTGGAAAAATTTGCCAGAGCAAATGGATGCCACCAACAACCTGCTCACCAGTCCACACGACATCATAGGCAGATGGAAGGAGTATTTCCAGCAACTTCTGAATGAAGAAAACCTCACAAAAGCTGTTCTGCCCCAGAAAGAGCCTACGATGAGAGAAAAAGAGGAGCCCTCCCTAGAAGAAGTAAGAACAGCACTGAGGAAAATGAAGTCAGGGAAAGCAGAAGGCTAAGATGAGGTTACAGCAGATATGGTAAAGATGCTGGGTGAGATAGGGGAGAAATGGCTCCTTGGGGTATTCATAGCAATGTGGAGAGAAAGGTGTATTTCAGATGAGTAGAGAATAAGGATTCTCATGCCAGTGTACAAGAACAAAGGGGACATCCACAACTGTGGACAGTACAGAGGCATCAAACTCTTATCACATTGCATGAAAGTTCTGAAGAAGGTGATTGATAAACGGGTACGCAGAGTAATAAACGGGTACGCAGAGTAGTAGAATGTAAGAGGGGAGATGAGCAGTTCGGTTTCAGATCTGGATGCAGCACAACTGACCTGATGTTTGCAGTGAGACAGTTACTTGAGAAGAGGCTAGAGATGAGGAGAGAGTTCAACTGTGCACTCCTGGCCTCTGAGAAAGCATACAACATGGTCCCAAGAAAGTAGATCTGGGCAGTACTGCTGAGGTTTGAAGTCCCAGAAACATTGGTAGAATTAGTGCAGGCTGTGTACAAGGATCCAGTGACTCGAGTACGAACAGTGTTCAGCCTCACAGAGGGGTTCACAGTGGGAGTGGGTGTACACCAGGGTTCAGCTCTTGGTGATGAACTACATTAGCAAACAGGTCGGAGGGGACATATTAACAAAGTTGGTGTATGCAGATGATGTGGCATCACTGGCAGACTCTGAGCAAGAACGTCAACAAAGGATAGTAAAATGGAATGCAAAACTAAAGGCACATGGGATGAAACTAAGCACAGGTAAGACAGTGGTAATGGCAGTAAATTGGGGAAATCAGAAGAAGTTGAGAACAGAAATAGAAGGGAAGATAGTGGAACAGGTAAACAGCTTCAAGTATCTGAGAGGGGTGGTTGAGGAAAAGGGAAGTCTGAATGAGGAGGTCAACGCTAGAATCAGAGGGGCTGCAGCCATCTGGCATAGAATGTCAGGTGTAGTCTATGACAGGTGAATGCCAAAGAAGCTGAAAAGTAAGGTGTACACGACAGTGGTGTGACTAGTACTACTGTATGGTACAGAAACCTGGGCAGTAAAGGCAGAACAGTTGAAGAAGCTGGAGGTGATGGAAATTAAGTGCCTGAGAAGGGTGGTAGGATGCACACTGCGGGACAGGCGAAGAAATGAAGACATAAGAACAGAAGCCATAGTAGCTCCAGTTGCAGAAAAGTTCAGAGAGAACAGATTACAGTGGTTTGGACACGTGCAGAAGACAATCTGGTGAGGAAGATTTGGGACAGACAGGAAGAAGGTAAGAGGAAGCGAAGACGTCCAGCAAAGAGGTGGATGGACTGTGTGAAAGAAGATCTGTGACAGTCAGGCATGAATGTTGAAGAAGGCAGGAGTGTGGCACTTAATAGAGAGAGTTGGCGACAGTTAACACGACACCCTGACCCCATGTAGAAAAATGGGAAAAAGGGGGCTGATGATGATGATGAGGATGATGAAATGGAAGAGATTCTCTATTTGGGCCTATTCTGAAGGTCTTGATCCTTTTTTCATCACCTGTCACATTCATAGTAGAGTTTTTATCTAAACACTTTAATAAGGGTTCCAGCTTTGCCATCCTCAAGGTGGTGACTATTTCAGAGTTTCATGTTGGATGTAAAGACATTTCAATAGCCTCGCTAACAATTTCCAAAGCTTTCTTGAAAAGTGTCTTTCTAATAAGACCTCACATTAGACATCCATTCCCTCCATGGGACATCACCATTATGCTGCAGACTCTGACTTAGTCTCCCTTTGAACCTGTGACCACTGCAGATCTAAAATGCTTACTTATAAAACAAATTTCCTAACGATAGTAACATCAGCCAGATGAATCTCTGAGTTACAGGCGCTCTCATGTAAACCTCCATATTTAGTCTTTCAAAAGCATAGGGTCTGTCTTAGAACTAATGTGCCCTTTATTCCTAAGGTGGCATTCAAAGTAAGCCTAAATCAGTCCTTAAACTTACCAGAGTTTTTCCTCAGATATTCTAACAAAGGAGAATACTTGTTGCATATGTTCAACTCAGATTTTGGATTCACAGAACTAATCAATCCAGAAGAGACGATCAGTTGTGTATTTCATTTTTGAAGTCAAAGTTGGGGAGGCAGTAGCAAAGGTTACTTTGTCTAGATGGCTGTCAGATTTTATCTCCTTTGTCTATAATAAGAGGATTTTACCTTTATAAACCAAAGGCTCATTCAACTAGTACAGTTTCTGCTTTGACAGCCTTTAATAGAGGACTGTCCATTGATGACATTTGTGCTGCGGCCACTTGGGCTACAGTACACACATTTGTGTCTCACTGTAAGCTGGATGTAGAGTCCAGATCACGTTCCTCCTTTGGTTCCACAATACTCAGGAATGTCTGTCCTTGTTACAGCCCAGATTGACAGTGTTGGATTCTGTCCCATATGTTTGAAATGAATGAAAATAGACAGCGTTTGATGTAAACGTTATTTACTTACCATAATGTTAGGTCCGTGTTGTCTGATTTTCATCAAGTTCAAACTCCCTCCCTCCTACCCCCTTCCAGATTGTCACCTGTGGCTTCCAGGATATTGAGTAGATCTTAATTCCCTGTCTTTGTACAGTCATGCAGGACTGTACCACTGTTCCTTAACAGATTGCGATGTTCTAATTTGTGGCTTTCTTACAGAGGGTTGTTCATGTATGAGAGAAAGAGGTAGGAAAAATTTGATCTGAGCAGCTAAGGCGGAGTCCAAGAAATTTATGGGTAGGGGAGAGTCAGAGCTCTGGATCTGAAGAAACTTTGGTGCCAAGATCAGATCTGGTCGGATCTGATAAACCCATATGTTTGAACCAGATGAAAATCGGACAATATAGATCTAACATTATGGTAATTACATAACTTTTGTTTTCTTAACATGGAAACCAGTTTTAGTGATTGCTCTGATCTCTACAAGAAGAATATTTGAGTTGCAAGTTCTTATGGTAGGGCAACCTTACCTCATTTTCCACAGGGTTTCTGTGAGAACTAATTCATCTGATGTTGTCGGTCTTCATTCTAACCTCACAAATGGGTCCAGATTCGATCTGTCAGATCCAAGTCTGACGATGCTACAGCTCACAGCCACCAGATCTCTCGAGCTTCTCCCTTACTCACAGTGCACCCTGCCAAATACCTCAGATCTCATTTGCCATTTCTAGCTAATGGATGTGGCGTAGCAGTCTCTCTCGAGTCTGTTAGATAAGTATAGTTTTTTTCTTAACTCTTCTATTAAACAGTTTTCTGTCCATAGCTTACCTTGTATCCCTTTAGTCCCTGTTTTTTACTGTTTGTGGTTTACAGATGTTCATCGTGTTACACTGCTGCAGTCATTACCCTTGGATTATCCTGCGGTCCCGCAGTCGGCCACAGTTCCAAAGTCTTGATCCGGCGTCGGTTGCTGTCGCCTCCTCCCTGACGTCAGTGCGACAGGGGTATATAAGATGCAGCCAACGCCATTTTCATCAGTCTTTCTTGCCGCGCGGTGCCCGAAGCAAAAGCAGTTCACAAGTGCCGATCGGCCGTCTCCTGAGATTTTCATTCCAAATCCAGAACCGAAGTCTTCTACAAAGCTAAGTACCCCATTGGGGAAACTTTTTCTTGCCTCAGACCGATGTCAGTAAAAGTTAATAACTGTATTTCTTGTGGGAAGCAAATACCTCATAAGCATTTCCATTCTTATTGTATCCCATGCCTGGGCCCTGACCACGACGTTACTGGTTGTCGATTTTGTGCTAGGTTTAACAAGCGCACTATTAAAAGTCGGTTTGATTTTGCCCGACATTATTTTGGTAGAAAATTAAATTATAACATGCCGTCGGAACTTCCGATGACTGGAATACACAAAAAGCGCAAAGACAAGGATAGGCATCCGAGGCCAAAAACTGACTATGAAGCCTCTTCTAGACCAGTCACCGGTTCTCCGGTTTTCAGCGAGGTGCCTTCGTAGCCCCTGACGACTGCTTCTGTAGGACCACAAGCTGCCTCTGACTCCCACGTGGAGATGGCTGGGCCTTTGGATGCACAAGCTCTTCAGCCTACCGAGACTAACCTTTCAGAGGGATCCGGAGTAGCTGAGCAACCCGCAGCTACACAGGGTGTCTTCAGACCTACTCAGTTAAGCATTAAACCCTCAGCTAAGTCTAAGCCTCCTTTAAAGTCAAAGAAGCAATTACAGCATTCTCCAGGACAGGCCTCCATGCCTAAGAAACAAATGCTGAAAATGGCCGAAGACCTAATCACTCTGATCAGAGGGTCCCATCCCCCTCTTGATAAAAGGCCTAGACAGGATGCAGACTATGACTCATCCGACCAGGTGTCCATCTCTTGTAATTCATCCTCAGGCCTAGGATACTCTTTACCCCCTTATGAGGATTCTGATGCTGAGGAATCAATTCCATCAGCCTCACTGCCTGAGGACTACTCCTTTGGGAAAACCCTACATACCATGAGGGAGCATTTCCACTGGGAAGGCCAGGATTACTCAGAATCCAAGAAAAGGCTCAGAGACTTCCTTTTATTACCTCAACACAGACCCCTTGCTATTCCGCCAGTGTTAGATATTGTGAATGATGTTTATACTGAATCCAGCTTAAATCCTGATTCCTTACCTCTAGCCCCTGTTAAACCTGACAGATACTACAGAGTCCCTGACTCACATAAATTTCTGTATAAAAGCCCTGTCGCTGACCCTGAAACTATTTCTCAGGGACCCAAAGGAGTTGAGGCCTCATCAGCCAAGAATCCAGTTCCCTCTGACAGAGATTCCAGAGCATTAGACAGATGGGGAAATAAAGTATATACGTCTGCAACTTTAGCAATGAGAGCCTTAAATTGCCAGTTTCACATGCTAAAATATCAGCAATTGTTACTGTCTCAGTTAAAACAAAAAATGCTTCCAGAATCAGATCCTCCTAATTTTAAAGAAATGCAGGATTTATTGCATGCAGCTGAACAAGTGGGAAAGCATACTTTGCAATGTGGTTTTGATTCTGTAGAGGCCTCCTGCATTGCAGCAGTTACAGGCTCTGTCATTAGAAGACATGCTTGGTTAAAAGAACATATGTTACCAGATCATGTTAAAGCAAAATTATTGGATGCACCTTTGCAGCAGGATGTGTTATTTGGAGTTAAGGCAGAAGAGGTATTAAAGAAAATGGAAGATAAGGCAAAATCCTTGCAAACGGTGAAGGATTTCTTACAGGTTCAGCCTCCTAGATTTAGCAGAAACTGGCCAACTAAGAATTGGTCCTTTCCAATTACAGACAGACCTCAAAGGGGAAGATACAGACGTCCAAGAGGTAGAGGTCAAACACAAGGCCCTTACAGGCCTCGACAATGGGTTGCATCAGGCCAGAAAGAAGGGGAAGACAGGCCACAACCATATAAAAAGCAGCTCCAATGACTTCCCACTACAGCTGCCAAACAAATCCTTCTTGGCAGCCCCCTTGGGAGGAAAACTGGCACTCTTCTACCACAATTGGCAAATGATCACCAAAGACAAATGGGTTCTAAACATTGTATTAAAAGGTTACAGGTTCCACTTTCACACTCTGCCAAGGTTAAAAGGAATGCCAAATCTGCCACCAAATCAATGGGCAGAGGCTCAAAAACAAATTACAGCACTCATGGATATGAGAGCTATTCAAAAGGTACCATCACAGGAGCAAGGACAAGGATTTTACTCAAGACTCTTTCTGGTACCCAGAAAGGACAAAGCCTGGAGGCCCATTCTGGATCTTTCATCTCTAAACACTTACCTGGATGTTCCGAAATTCAAAATGTTGACATTACAGCAGCTTCTTCCCATGCTGGGCAAGAAAGCTTGGCTTGTGACTTTGGACCTCAAAGAGGCGTACCTGCATGTCCCTATCAGACAAAACTGCAGAAGATACCTCCGATTCATAGCTGGTTCAATGCACTACCAATTCTCTGCACTGCCCTTTGGCTTATCTACTGCACCCAGGGTCTTCACAAAGTGCCTGGCACCAGTAATTGCATTTTGTAGACAGAAAGGAATTCAAATTTATCCGTACTTGGACGACTGCCTGATTCAAGCAGAGAGCAAGGACATTCTTCTAAAGCATCTGGCGTTTGTAAAAAGTTAAGTTGCCTGGGGTACACAGTAAACGAAAAGACATCAAAACTAGTGCCCACACAAGAGATTATATTCCTGGGTGCCAGCTTGAACACAATGGCCCAGATGGCTTATCTCAGGCCAGACAAACAAGGACAACTGACTCAATACTTTCAATTGATGGCAACAAAGACCCAGCTCCCTGCAAGAAAAATTTTGCAGGCCTTGGGTTACATGGCAACCTGCATACTACTAATTCCATATGCCAGACTGCATATGAGGAAACTACAATGGTACCTAAATAATGTATGGTCTCAACACTGTCAAAGTTTGGAAACAGTTATACCACTAATCCCTTGCCTTCAACAGGAGTTTCAATGGTGGGCTCAAGCTTGTCACCTCAACAAGGGACAGCCTTTTACACAACCCACAGCCAGGCAAACACTGACAACAGATGCATAGGATTACGCCTGGGGAGCACACATGGCAGGAAAATGTATTCAGGGCGAGTGGCCCACAGAGCAAAGGCATCTTCACATCAATGAAAAAGAGATGCTAGCTGTACAAAATGCACTTATAGCTTTCAAGGACCTGCTGCATCCAGGAAAACTACTACTAAAGACAGACAACACCACAGTTATGTGGTACATAAACAAGCAAGGAGGCACTCACTCCTACCCCCTATGCAGACAAGCTATGACCTTATGGAACAAAGCTATAAACCTTCAAGTTCATCTGCAAGCGCAATTCCTGCCAGGAGAGAAAAACACACTGGCAGACAACTTAAGCAGAAACATCATGGATCCACAAATGGGAGTTGAATCCACAAATATTCAGAATGATAACACAGAAATGGTGGAGCCCGGACATAGATCTGTTTGCATCCCCAATAAACTGCCAGCTACAAAAATTCTACTCCAGGAGTTACCATCCACAAGCATGGAAAGTGGATGCCCTCTCATTCAGCTGGAAGAACCTACAAGTATACGTTTTCCCACCACTACCTCTCCTGCCAAAGGTACTCATAAAAGCCAGGCAGGAAGAGCCAAAGATGATCCTGATTGCACCAGACTGGTCACGCCAGCACTGGTACCCAATCTTAAGGCGCTTAGCACAAGAACCACCCTGGATTTTGCCTCAAATCCCACATCTGCTGACTCAGCACAACAAACAAATACTACACAGCCAGCTAAAGACCTTAAACCTAGCTGTATGGAAGATTCCTTAGTCAAGCAAGCAATGCCTCTCTCCAAAGCTGTTATGGATGTCATTGTGGAGGCCAAAAGGCCTAGTACCAGGAAAGGCTATTCAGATAAATGGAAGAGATTCTGTGCCTGGAACCAAGCTCACAGTCTTGACCCTCTTGTCCCAAACATTCCTCAGATACTACAATACTTAACCAAGATGCTGGGCAAAGGACTCTCCTTCTCATCCATCAAGATCCACGCCTCTGCCATCTCTGCTCATTACAACACGGATCCACCAATTTTCTCTAATCCTCTGTTAAAACAGTACCTCAGAGGGGCTAAAAACATAAGACTGCCCCATAGAGCACCTACTCCAACTTGGGACCTCAACTTTGTTTTGGAGAAGCTAACTTTACCTCCTTTAGAGCCAGCCAACACAGCAGAATTAAAGTATATGTCTTGAAAAACTGCTGTGCTCCTGGCAATGACATCAGCACAAAGAGTTTCAGAATTACAGGCACTAATGGCAGTGGAACCTTTCCTCATGTTCCACCAGGACAGGGTGTCTTTACAAACTAACCTTACTTTTATGCCAAAGGTGGTATCCAGTGTGACTCTAAACCAAACTATTTACCTGCCAACTTTTTATCCCAAACCACAGAATAAAGGAGGGAGACTACTGCACTCTTTGGACATTCACAGCCAGTTACGCTTCTACTTGGACAAAACCAAAGCTTTCAGAAAATCTGAGCAATTATTGGTAGCATATGTTGCAGGAGCACAGGGAAAAGCCATTTCAAAACAGACTATTTCAAAATGGATAGGACATTGTATACGTTTCTGCTACACATACCATGGGAAACCTGTACCTAGCAGCATTAGATCTCACTCCACCAGGGCAACAGCCACTTCAACTGCCTACCTCAGAGGAGTACCTACCAAGGATATTTTGGAAGCAGCAACTTGGAGTTCTGTACACACCTTCACCAAGCATTACCATCTACCTCTATACTCTAAATCCAGAGCTGGCTTCGCCACTGCAGTGCTGCAGGGCCTTATAGCCACCCCAAATGCCTTATAGGACCAGCCACCCTTCCTCATCTTTGGGATTCTACCCAAGTGTAATGACTGCAGCAGTGTAACACGATAAACATAGTACAGTTTTGTACCTACCATAAATTTAGATGTTTGAGTGTAGGCACTGCTGCAATCCAGGTTACCCTCCCTCCTTCCCCTCTTACTGGCTGGTACGTACCTATGTCTTCTACCCTTACTACCTATGGGGAGTATTTGCTGGTAGCTGTAAGTTGTTTTTTTGCTTTTCTTATGTATGTTTTATTAGCAATTGGAATTGCCTGCATATTTAGAGGCAGCTGACATTTGGAGCAAGAAAAACTGAAGAAGATGGCATCGGCTGCATCTTATATACCCCTATCGCACTGATGTCAGGGAGGAGGCGACAGCAACCGATGCTGGACCAAGACTTTGGAACTCTGGCCGACTGCAGGACTGCCTGACGGCAGGATAACCCAAGTGTAATGACTGCAGCAGTGTCTACACTCGACCATCTACATTTGTGGTAGGTACAAAACTGTACTTTTTCCTTCTTTCTCCCTTGCCCTTACAACTTCATTGTATTCAACACATACCATTGTTGGTATTTTCTTGCCTCTTCTACTGAACTTGAACTTGAGGGTTGTAATCTTTTCCTCTGTTTGTTTTTTCTTCTGTCTTCTTCGTACTTGGTACCACTAGATACTATTGTTAGTATCTCCCTCTTTCTTACAACTTGGTCGTAGTTCTTCCTACTATTGGTGGTATTCCTTCTCTTTCCTTCTTCGGCCTGTAACAAAAAAAAAAAAAAAGGTTACTTACTATTTTTCTCTTTCCTATCTTGATTTTTTGACTTATAATTACTGTGGAATTGTACTTGCACGATGAGTGACAAACCAGCAGGATTTAAGAAATGCTCAGAATGTGGACATATGTTGCCTATCTCGGACGCACACTCCTTTTGTGTATACTGCCCAGGTCCATTACACTTACAGGAAGATTGCACGATTTGTCACACATTCAATCCATGAGTCTGAACTAAATGTAAAAATAAATTAATATTAAAAGGTCTCCTTCCCTCCTCCTTTTGGAAGTCTCAACCCCAGATTAGAAAAAGATGAAACTTTCAGATCCTGCGACTTCAAAAACAATTCCACTGGTTCCGACTTAATCAAAGTCAGATCGAACACAACCTTTGCAGATTCTTTATTGTCCTCACACTAGATACTCTGTCGGTTGACCTAGTACCAGATAAGCTTCCATCTCCCTTTCTACAGAGACCAGCATCCCTCTCCTTTTATTCTGCTTGTTTTTCTAGAAGTCCCACAGAAGAAGATTTGGAGGGAGTGCTAATGAAGATTCTGTCAGCTCAGGGGCAGATTGGTTTTCCTTCCACGCCTTCCTCTCTGGTCAGGTAGTACGACCTTCCACCACACCACCCCTGCAAGTTCCTGCTCTAACTCCATCTGCTGTCTTAGAGTTTCAGGATCCCAGTCGCCCAGATCCGTCCATGTCTGATCCAAGGATCTGTGCATCTTTGGATCCAACATTTTCTCTGAGACCTCCTATCTATTTGGATCAGGAGAGCTCTCAGAGCTGAAGCCTGCCTGCTGGGTCCTGGGTGCAGCATTTGACTCTGCAGTTTTTGGAGCCATCTCTATTTGGCTCCAGCTTCCTTCTCGGATGGATCGGTGATTCAAAAACTAGGTTTCTCTGAACAGAGCCTCTCTCTAGCTACTTTGAGCTCTGCCTTTGAGGCTGCAAAGAGAGTGTTCGCTGCCTTGGCAGCCCTGACAGAGCCTTCCCCTTGGATCATGCCCATTCCAAGATGCCCCAGCATCTGGAGCCTCAACTACTCTCTCCATGGGGACATCCTGTACTGAAAATTCAGGTTTCTTCTCAGGGAATTTTGATTTCCTCTTCCGAGACTTCCCCAGAACATCTCACTGAGTAAGTACCCTGGAAAAGGACATGCAAGAGGAAGCACCTAGACTCCATATAGGAGTCCATCACTGAAGACATGGATTTCGAAGGCGAAGGGTCCCCACGGTCACCTCCTGAAGATGTTCCCTTTGGAGACGTACTAGATTTCCTGAAACAGAGAGGTGACTGGACATTTTCCAACCCTACGCCGGAGGAATCCTTTCCCCTAGAGGCTTTCAGTACAGGACCCTGTACTTCCTGGGTGACTGCCTGTTGACGAGCGCATAGACTTGGTCTTTAAATGGGCATGGAAGGAGCCTGACTCCATAGAGCCAATACCTCAGTGACCGTCAGGATAATGACACCACCTTGTGGACAGACAGTTTTGGGGGAAAGGGGTTCCAGTTAATGCCATGATCATTGAGATGGCCACAAAGAAGGAACTCGCTGACGAGTACCGCTGTCCACCCCCCAGCAGGGAATCGCGGGTAATGGACAGGCTAGAGAAGCATGTCTTTGCTTCAGTGACTTTTGCGTTATAATTGCTGCACTATCTGGCATATTTTGTTAAACTTCAGAGAGATTTGACCAGAGAGTTATCATATACTCTCTCTGGAACCATATCTGTAGAGGTTAAGGATTCTGTAACTTCTCAGTTGGCAACCCTACAGCTATTTCTTAAGTTCCATGAGGTTAATTTCCAACATAGCAGAAGGAACCTCAAGAGCTGCAGGTTCAGACATTTCCATGAGAAGGCATGCCTGGATGCGCTTATGTGACTTTGCATAGCCATTTAAGTCCAATTTCATCAATGCTGCCTTGGATGGAACAACACTTTGGCCCTAAAGTGAAAGAAACGCTCTCCAGGTGTGAAAAATATGGTAAACCTTGTCTGCTGAGGGCATATGTTGATGAAGTGCCCCCCAGGGCCAGAGGGGGAAACTCCAGTGGATGTTGTCACCCTTGTGGCAGAGCTGTCCTGCAAAACCAGGGTTCACGAGAATCTTTCTTTGACAAAACCTACCAGTACTCCTGAATGGAGACCTGACTGTCCACCTCTGGAGACAGCCGAGGGAAGATTATCCCTGCACCAGAGAGTCTGGCTAGAATTAACAAAAGATACTTGGGTGCGGAGGATTATATCCAGAGATTATGTAGTAACATTTTCCTTCCACCCACAGTTCCCAGGAAAATCCCTTGTATTCCACCCAGTCAGAGGGATCAAGCACCATTTCAAATTTGAAAGTTGCTAGACAAAAAGAGTCATCCAAGAGGTCCCACCAGACTGGATAGGATCTGGAACTTAGTTCTTTTTAGTGGCAAAAAAGACAAGGGAATGGAGACCAATTTTGGATCTCAAACATCTAAACAAATCTGTTCAATGAACCAAGTTCCGAATGGTCACTGTTCACTCCATTCTCCCTTTTCTGGACAAGGATGACTAGATGTGGTCACTATATCTCCAGGATGCCTACTGTCACATAAACAGGCATTCCAGGAAGTACCTACGCTTCCTGCTGGGATCCAGTTATTACCAATTCAGAGTATCGTCTTTTGGGCTCACCACAGCTCTGCAGGGTGTTTACTAAATGCATGGCAGTAGTAGCAGCACCCCTCAAACTGTAGGGATTCTGGGTGTTTCCCTACCTGTATGACTGGCTCATTACTGATCCGACCAGGCATCAACTCGTACAGTCAAGAGATCAGGTTCTCCACACCTGTGTTATCTCCTAGGAATTACTATAAATTACAACAAATCACAACTCCATTCAGCTCAGACACTGGAATTTATTGGAGCACTGCTCAACACAAACATGGCTGTTGCTTCCCTTCCATCTCACCGAGTTCTAACTATAAGGTCACAGGTCAAAAAGGTTGTAGACAATACATCAGTCTCAGCCCGCACAGTCCTCAGAACTCTGATCCTCATGGCTGCAGTGATAACCTTAGTTCCATTGGCCAGATTTTACATGCGGATCCTACAGTGGATGCTGACTACCCAGTGGTCGAACTTCCATCAGTCAAGATCATATCAGGTAAAAATTACCAACATGTGCCGAAGAGATCTTTATTAGCGAATCCAGTCTGATCAACTGCTCCATGGCCATCCATTCATTCCCCAGTAGCCCAAGCATTAGTGAGCATGGATGCTTCCCAGATAGGTTGGAGTGAGGGGGCATTGTCCGGGGAGGACAGTCCAGGGTACTTGGTCCTCCAAAGAGGCCAATTTGTATATAAATGTTCTAGAGATGATAGCAGTGCTCTTGGCATTGCAAGCATTTCAAGATGTTCTTCCTCTAGGACGACTGCACTTCAGATGGACAACATGTCAGTCGTCTGGTACATCAACAAACAGGGGGAGGAGAATCAGATCTTCCCCACTGTGTTGAGAAGCGCTCAGGGTCTGGCAGTGGGTGATCTCATCAGACCTCTTTCTTTCAGGGGTGCTCATTCCGGGGAGATCCAGAGTGATTGTGGACAGACTGAGCAGGTGTATACTACTACAACAAGAGTTGTCCTTCAACGAGAAGGTGGCGTAGGAGATTTTCCGTCGATGGGGCCAGCCATGCTGCGATCCTTTTGCCTCTCCCCTAAACAACAGGTGCAGCAACTACTTCGCCTTCATTCCCCTATGGGGGCAGGCACCAAGGGATGCCGTACTTCACAATTGGCCCCCTGGTCTCCTTTATGCATTCCCACCTACTCCATTGATTCCAAAATTCCTGCAGAAAGCTGCCAGGTCGAAGAGCACAGCGATCCTGATTTCCCCTACTGGCCTTGGAAAATTTGATTACCCTTCCTGTGGTCTCACCTGGTTCAACCACTGTGGTACCTAGATCTGACTCCGGACCTGCTGTGTCACCCGACGGGCATGTCGCAGCCAGATATACCAAACCTCAAGCTGACTGCTTGGTTTCTCCAGTTCTGTTAGTAGCCAGCCAGTCTATGCTCTTATCACCTGTCCAATGTAATAATTCTGTCTTCCCATAAACCCTTGACAAGGAAAACGTATTCTAGTAAATGGAAAAGGTTTTTCCTTTGGGGTCAGCAGCATAAACTTGACCCCTTTTCAGCCTCTGTTTATCACATCTTAGATTTTGTGGTTCACCTTTTTCAGAAAGGTGCTGGTTCGTTGAGGGTACAGTTAGCAGGAGTATCAAATTCTCATACATGTTTAAATGGCGCACCCATAGCTTCTCACAAGTTGAACAAGGCCTTCTTAAAAGGGACACTCCTAAAACTTCTTGTTAAAGACCCTACACCTCCATGGGACCTAAATTTAATGCTGCAGTGTCTCACGCAACCTCCCTTTGAACCAGCAGCTACATGTGACTTTAAATCTTTTTCTTGGAAGACCATTTTTTTGGTTGCCATCACTTCCGCAAGGAGGATTTTTGAGATCCATGTACTATTTTCTGAACTTGTTTTTTTTCACAAAGATAGAGTGACCTTACGTACCAGTCCATCCTTTCTTCTAACGATGGTGTCAGAATCTAACATACAGTTCTATCAGTTTGCTAGTATTTTTCCTAAATTTACCAACAAAGGAGAATATATTTTACATTTACTTGGATGTTCATAGACCATTGCATTTCTGTTTGTGTAGAACAGAAAGAATCAGAAAAGCAGACCAACTGTTTATTTCCTTTTCTGGACCAAAAATTGGGAAAATCGGTTTCAGAAATTACTCTGTCAAAGTGGTTAACAAATTGCATCTCTCTCGTCTGTAATAAATTAGGCATTTCTGTTGCATGTCCATTGAAAGCACACTCCACTAGTCCTGTGGCTACATGCACAATTTTCCAATATCGGATGTCTATGGATGGCATTTGTGCAGCAGCAACATGGGCTACTCCTCACACCTTTATTACTCATTACAAATTGGATCTGTTCTCCAGAGTTAGAGCATCATTTGGTTGTGTGGTGCTACGGAATATCCTTCTTTGAGTCCTCCCTGGTTTCAAGTAGTTAGGGATACTGTCCCATTTGTGAGGATGGAATGAAGATTGACAACATCAGTTAAAGAAGGTATGTACGTACCCTAATGCTCCATCTGTGTTGCCACTCTTCATTCTTTCCTCACATCCCCTCCCACCTACCCCCGTCCATGACTTCTTTAGGAACGAGCAGTTAAACGATCTCTGAATAGGTACATTTACATGTTTATATGACTTCTTTGGATATGGCTTCCCATGTTTTCCCTCTATCCTTTTACAATGCATAGCAGCAAACAAGATTTGAGGTTTGGAAGAGTGTGTTGTGGGTATGGGAGAAGCTTGAAAGATCTGGCAGCAGTGAGCTGTAGCATTGGCAGAGTCAGATCCGATGGATCAGATCCGAACCCATTCGTGAGGAAAAAATGAAAATTGACAACACAGACTGAACATTATGGTAAGTACACAACTTCTTTTTCTTTTATGCCTAAAGTGGTATCCGAGTTTATTTCAAGCCAAACTGACCATCTCCCTGTGTTCTTTCCAGAACCCAAACATGAGGGAGAAAACATACTTTGGATGTCCACAGACTACTTGGGTACTATTTTGTCAGAACAAAATCTTTCAGAACTTGTTACTTTCTTGTGAAGGTAAGAAGGAACAATCTGTGTTAAAGCGGACTATTTCCAAATAGTTGTCTCAGGCTATTACCTTTTGTTACTCCACTACAACAAAACTGTATTAGGCAGGGTCAAGGCGCACACTACCAGGGCTTTGGCTTCATCTGTGGATTTTTGGAAAGGGTTAGACTCAAAATATTTTAGAAGCAGCAACTTGGTCTTCTGTGCATGCTTTCACAAAGCACTACAAAGTA
The DNA here is from genome assembly GCF_019279795.1 of Protopterus annectens. Lineage (NCBI taxonomy): Eukaryota > Metazoa > Chordata > Ceratodontiformes > Protopteridae > Protopterus > Protopterus annectens. The sequence goes on from NC_056727.1 coordinate 546,973,798, forward strand.
AATTATTTTTCCATTTCTAGGTCAGGTTTTGCTAAGACAGTTTTCCCTCCCCTTTCCCTTGTACTTCCCAGATGTCCTAAGGTATGGTAATCTACCCATACAGCACAGGTAGATCCTTCTAGCATTGCTGTTATGGTAACTAATTCTTACTTCAACATCCCAGTTAGTAAAGAAATTAGTCTACTGTCATAGACTTTGCAGTGAATATTGAATCTTTGAATACAATGCCTACTTTGGCATGTATCTGTTCAGACACTTGCAACAAATGGAATGCCCACAGAAATACCTTACTAAAAGGATACAAGGCCTAAACAGCATGTCCTGCATGGACGGACTTAAAGCCCTGTCCCAATACTCTGTATCTACAGACTTCTAAGAGGCAACCTTTGCATGGCATTCAAGGAATCCTCTATCCCATTACTGATGGATTTATTGCATGTAAGCAAGTTGAAGGGCATCAGAAATACTCTGTCTAGGGATTTAAACCTCATCTGCAAAATCAACAGAATGGTTTGGACGAACACGTATATCTCATAGGATACTGCTGTTGTGGAACAGACTCACCATCCACATAAAACAGAGTTCATCCCTGTCCATTTTAGTCTGTTCATGCAGGACTTCCCCTTGTACTACTAATGGACAGAGGCAGCTCCTAAATGCTTTATCCCATGCATGGGTCCCCACAAATTATCTATGGTATGATACCACTTATTCTCCTTAGGGGTAATATATAATTGTCATGCTTGGGATGGGTAAGAACAATCTCTAACCAAATGGACTAGGTTATTTCAAGCTTAAAAAACGGGAAATTGGCTAGCTTTAAAATGGCCCACAGGGGCAGCCAGCCTAGAACTTGCCTATGAACCTATGGACCTGTTTCTTCAACATTTCACATCAGAGATTCTAAAAATCTTGAATGGTATTCAGACTTTCCATAAAGTCTGAAAGTATCAACTAAGCTTAACCAAATCAGTTCTGTTTCTTTTAGTTGTTGGTTATGTACTCCTCAACCCAGTAGATCTGCAAATAATATCAATCAAATCTAATCTGAAATACTTAGGAGTGGCATTTTCTCAGAACATCTTTAACTCCTAACCAAATATTTTAAAAATGTTGGCAATCTTTTGAATTGGACCTAAGTAGATGGTTGAGCTTGAAGATTTCATTAGTGTCAAAATCAGGTAAAACAAAGACGAAAGTTTGTTTCATAGCTATTTTTCATATAATGTTGACATGGCATTTATTTATTTGCCATTTGTTAACTGGGTTAGTCCAACTGAGCCAAAGACCCATTTTCAGTGGAGACCTGAGGAGAAAAGCTCCAAAAGTGGTGCAGCGGTTTGCATTGTCGCCTCGCAGCAAGAGGTTCTCCAGTTCGATTTTCGTCTGGGGCACCTTCTGTGCGGAGTCTGTATGTCCTCCCTGCGTTCATGTGGGTTTGCTGCGGGTGCTTCGGTTTCCTCCCACGGTACAAAAACATATATGTGGAGTGTTTCTCCCCGGGCCTCCACTGAAAATTGTCTCATTCCAAGTCAGACTTTCACGGTATACTAATGTTAAATAAATAATAAATGTGAAAAATTATATAAATTCAAGACTGCATAAATTAACAGTTAACAGTTACATAGAAAGTTTATACAAAATACAGTAGAGGGTCAGTTATCCGAACATCAGTTATCCGAATGCAGCCTTCCAAAGTTTTCGGGTAGGAAAAATGATAAAGTCTGAATATGTAAACATTGTACATATCTGCTTATGTGTGTGTTTTTTGAGCACATAGCCCACTCGTGTGTGAAAAATGTTCTTTATTGTCCACTGGAATCTGAATGGTCGAAAAGTGTATTCCCTGCATGCAGAAAAAACAAGATTTTAGAAGTTTTTTATCCGGTTCAGTTATATGTTTGATTATCCAAACTACCCTAGGTCCCAATTAGTTCAGATAATTGACTCTCTACTGTACAATGGCAGATAGACCTGAGTTAGTAACAGAAAATGGAATATCTATGTAAGTTTAGAGCAAACAGTTAATATCCATGTTGGCATTACATTGTATCACAGAAAATAGTGTAACTAGGCAACGTAGCACTGAAGTGTTGCTATTTACAAAAGTAGATGTACAATGAAGCAGCTAATATCCCATTAAAATGTTTAAAGCAATAACTTCTAAGCTGGTAAAACGTATTTGTTCCCACAAATGAACTAGAATGTCACACTCTGAACTAATTGTACCTAAACATTTGGTAATCCTAAATTTACCAGATTTGACTGCCTCCTGCCTTTTTAATCAGATTGAGTGTAGTACTGAAGTTTATTTAACAAAACACAAATTAGTCATTGGGCATCTCTTTGGACATGTATTTGCCACAAAGTTAATTGCATCTTGTACATGTAACCCCTTTAGGTCTCCACTTCCTAGGTTGTGAAATATTTGTAGCATTATCAAGCCATCATTTCATTGTCGGCTTACTGTAAATGCTCCAGAGAGTAGTTAAATTCTTTCCTAGCTTCATGGCATAGAGGAATGATGGAGCCTTTACTGTTGCCCAGGTGACTGGAGTTTGATTGAGTGGCCCCGGCACTGGCAGAGCTAGGCAGGGATGGGGAAGAGGGAAGGGGCATGGGCCACTCACCTGTCCCCCTGGGGGTGGGAGGGATGGAGGGAGAGTTGTGGCTGATCAGGGAGGACACAGGGAAGCGTGATTTCTTCAGTGGACAGTGGGGAAACCATTTTCCATGCTTGAATGGAGGTGGCGTGGCAGCGTGCTGGAAATGTTCCTTGCAGAACTGAGGCATGACCAATGAGGATAGTCTATTGCATCCCCCCCCCCCCCCGTCTGCACAGTTCCAGTATTAGTGGGAACATACAGAAGAAAAGTAAGAAATCCTCAAACCATCCCGATGGCTGTCTGAATGACTGCTCCTCCCGCCTGATCAGCCCTCTTCCCAGAGAAGAGGAAAGAATGGATTGATTGACAAGTAGGGATGGCAGGCGCATGACAGGAGCAAAGAGCATAAAAAGAGTTTGGTTTAACTCTTAGATCATAGTTACATTTTTTAAACTTTTTCTCCCAGTTGATCACAGCCCCATTTTTACTTGGCGGTAGAGTTGTAGACTTCTTGCAGCTCCCTTTGTTACAACAAATCTAAAATAGTTGCATTTTTCTCTTCATATGGATGTTCAGCAGTGAATAATATATTATGAGCAGGCCTCTACACCTCTGGAAGGGCGTTAATTACACATTAACACACACCTTGGAGGGCATTGTTGTGCTCAGAATAGTCTCTAATATTGTTGTGTTCTACTTTTTTACTTTTTAAGTACTGTCACTAAATGATGACATTGATTTGAGTTTCAGACTTTCAATTTGTTTAGAAAATTCATTCTAACATAAATACTGTTTAAGCAACTTTTATAAGAACAATTAAAATGTGTTCTTGTTTTTGAGCCTTTGCTCCCCCTTTATTTTATTTATCTAGATTCCTTTAGCTGAAAGGTCAAGAGGTATGCAGACCTCTTTACTACTGTTGCCAATGGTCAATCTCTCCACACACACCTCTGATTCAGAAAATGCAAGCTGACACAAGTCCTAATGTTCAAGTAATGTTGTGATTTTGTAACAGGGTCATTTAAAATTATGTTCCTATTTTGAGCATTTGTCCCCAGTTTATTTTATGTTTATCCAGATATGATGAGTTAAGACCTCTAATCATAAGAAATCTGAACAAAGACGTAATTAATGGGGGGGGGGGCAAAATAGGGATAGTTAATACTGCTGTTATAAATTTAAGAGAGTTGATAGAATAACAGGTGTCCCATTAGCATGAATTTTCTCTAGGGTATGAAGTCTGTAACTGAAATGTCTGCCTTTATTCTCTGACTTAATTCTGACTGATATGACAGAAAACCCAACTTTTATGAGGAATACACCAAAAATATGAGGCAAAAATCTGGACAGTTCAAAGGGAGGTTTGCAGACCTCCTAACTGCTGCTGCCAGGGTTCGCTTGATCGGTTTCACTGTTCACTCTCTGTCTCACACGCACACACTTTTTTCGGCTTTATTTATTTATTAATTTTATTTTGCACTCACTAAACAGCAAAAGCACTGTATACTGAGTGTAAAATAACGTTTCGATTGATCTCACACACACACACACACACACACACACACACACACACACACACACACACACACACACACACACACAGATTACACTTTATACTCTAGTAGTAAGCAGCAGAAGCACTACTTAGCGAGTGTAAAGTAATGGCGGCAGTTAGGTTTCTCTGTACAAGCTCCACAGCAGCTTGATATGCTGAGGTGAAGCAGTGGACTCATTTTTCAGCAGGCATTACTTCTATATTAATACCCTACTGGAGAACATTCATACTCTAATCAGAATACGATCTGCTATGGATCGCCCATTCTAATCAACAAGAATATGTGCTTTCAGCTGTTTCTTTTCTCAGGATCATCTATGTGTAGCATCAGCCAAAGCTGAAGATATCACTGGTCTAGTTATTCAGAGATTCGTATATATACTAGTATAACACAATCTTTAGATCTGAAGTAGTTAACTTCATTTGTCCATCAACCTGTGGGTATCGGATCCATATCGGATCCAAGCCAGCAGCTTCAAACAGCTAAGTTCCGAGCTCCAAGCTCCTCCCCCTTACCCATAATCCCCTGCTAACCCTTCCTGACCTCAGATCTTGTTTGCCGCAGTTCAGTCAGCAGCTTTGAGCGAGCTTCCAGGCATGGGTAGAATTTATTCTGTGAGAAAAATCTTTCTTTCTTTATTCTAACTGTTTTTAAAATGTGTGTGTGTGTTACCCCTAGTCCATTGCCTTATTAGCGCCTTTTTTGTAGTTAAACTTGAGTTTATTTAGTTAGTTTGTCCTCTCCCGTGTGTGTGTCAAGGCGTGTCTGTGTTGGGCCTAGTGTTTAATTTTTTCTAAGTCATGTCTGAGGCCCCTAAAGCCTTCTTTTCTAAATGCACTGAGTGTGGCCATAAGCTGTCCCCAGCGGATGGCCACACTCTGTGTGTTATTTGCCTTAGGGTTGAACACCTCTCTTCAGGCTGCACTATTTGTGCAGCCTTCAACCCCAGGGCTTTGAGGGACAGGAGGTCGAAGTTGGTTTTGGCGGGACTGTTGCCCCCGGATCTGACTTCATCCTCCACTTCCTCAATGGTACCTGCCAAGGCTGCGGCAGTGCCACCTCCCATCCCTGCTCCCCTGGCCGGGACTCACCCTCCCACTGCAGGCCAGGAGGAGAGGGAAGCTAGGAGAGAGCGTAGAAAGGAGAAGCACCACAAGCGGCGGGCCGAGTCTTCCTTCTCGGCCCTGCCGGCTAAGCAAGCGGCTTCTCCCAAGGCCTCCGGCCCTTCTCCTTCCCGGCTCCATTCACCCCGTTTTTCTCCGGATCCGGAGGAGGAGGAGACCCAGTCACCTTCAAGGTCATCGAGGCGGCACTCCCGTCCTGCCTCGGTGGCCTCTTCTAGGTCTACTAGAAGCTTATCCAATGCAGACATGGACCAGATGATGCGTAGGTTCCTCCAGGCCCAGCTGCAGATGGGAGTACTCCTGCCTCCCCCCCCCCTTTGGGGGGAGCTCAACCCCCTTTTTCGCCCCGATTGCTCCTTCTCTGACCCACTTCTGGGGTTCGGAGCCTTCGGAGCCGGGTAGCGTTGGAGCCGGGGGAGTGTCGGCTCCGATAGTACCTCGTACTTTGGCGCCGATGGTACCCTCGAGTTTGTCAGGTCCCTTTTCAGAGCCGAGAGGAGCTGAGCTTCGGATCCGGAGGTGTCGGTGTGTCTTCGGCTCCATCTCTGTCGGAGCATACTGGCCCTTCGGATGCGATTGCTTCGGCACCTGCTCCGATCTACACATCGGATCCGAAGAGACTGCTCTCGGATCCCAGGGAGAGCAGCTCCCCTTCGGCGTTCGATGTTGTGGAGAGGGTTCTATCGAGGGATTCGAGGCCCCAGGCTTCTGCTACGGCTCCATCCTGCACTCCCTCTCAGACGGGCCTACCTTCGATCACCCGGCCCCAGGGACAGCCTGCGCCTATGTCCCAGATAGTTCCCTTGGAGGAACAAGATGTGGTTGGTGAGGCCTCCTCGGACAGCCCCCTGAGGAGATTCCTCATAAACGTAAGTGCAAGAGGAGGCACTTGGACTCACCTGAGTCCTTGACAACAGACACAGATTTAGAGGAAGGGGAAGGATGTCCTTCAAGGATGCATCTGCAGTCCTAACATATGGGTTGTCCTGCCTCAGGCTGCCCTTCGGTCGGCCGGATTCCAAAGTCTGGGTCTGGCCTCGGCTGATGTCGCACTTCACCCGATGTCATAGCTGCTGTTTATTGGGTATAAAGGCATCAGCCGACGCCATTTTCCTCCGTCTTTCTTGCCGCGCGGTGCCCGAAGCAGAAGCTGTTCGCAAGTGCCGGTCGGTCAGATCCAGAGATTTCTACTACCGAAGACTTCTAAAAAGCTAAGTACCCCGTTGGGGACTCTTTCTTGCCTCAGCCGATGTCAGACAAAGTAAATAATTGTTTAACTTGTGGGAAACAAATACCTCATAAGGATTTCCACTCTTACTGCCTTCCTTGCTTAGGCCCAGACCACGACGTATCAGCTTGTCTAGCCTGTGCTTCCTTCAACCGACGGACACTTAGACGTTGGTCGGAGTTTGCAGAGGAGTTTTTTGGTCCCGCTTTTGCATACAAAATGCCGTCAGAGACTCCGACTACTCAACTAGCTAAAAAGCGCAAGGAAAAGGACCGACATTCGCGGCCCGCGGTTTCGGCTGAAACCACGGTTAGGCCAACCGCGAATGTCTCTGTTTCGACTGAAACAGAACCCCCGGTTCTTCCTTCAGCCGAAAGCATGCTTCCGATAGCCGAGGCCTCACAGAGCATGGCTGAATCTGCTACTGAATTTACTGCTACAGAAGCAGGCACCCAGGATTTATCAGACACTATTCCTTTAGACATAACCACCCCTGCACGTGGGGCTGCTAGACCCCCTGCTTCCATGTCTATCAAGGCTTTTGCCAGGGCTAAGGCAGCTAAATCTTCTAAGGCCTTGCCTGCCAAAACTCCTTCACATAGGCCTACCTCTAGTTCCCAAATACTCAGCCTGGCTGAGGATCTCATTTCTTTGATCAGAGGATCCCAACCTCACCCAGACAGGGCCGCTCAGCCCCCTCCAAACAGGAGGCCTAGGACTGAACCCCCGGAACCTGTCTCTACAGATTATTCCTCGGATGACTCAGACATTTCAGACCCTCACGAAGGCCCATATTCTCCTTATGAGGATTCTGATGCAGAAGACTCTATTCCTTCTGCTTCTCCTCCTGAAGAATTTTCCTTTGGGGGAAACCTTGCATGCTATGAGGGAACACTTCCAATGGCAGGGCCAGGATTTTTCAGATTCAAGGAAAAGGCTAAGGACTTTTTTACACTTACCACAGCATAGGCCTTTAGCCATTCCGCCAGTACTAACAGTTGTTGATGATGCATATAATGATGCCTGTACTGCTCCTGATTCTCTTCCTCCGGCCCCTGCCAAGCCAGACAGATATTACAGGGTCCCGGACACACACTACCATTTGTATAAGGCTCCTGTTGCAGACCCTGAAACCATTTCACAGGGCCCTAAAGGTGTGGCAGCTGCCTCTGCCAAAAACCCTCTTCCCTCTGAAAGGGAATCTAGAGCATTAGAGAGATGGGGTAAAAGGTTTATACTTCTGCTACTCTTTTGGCCAGGGCCTTGAACTGTCAATTTCACATGATTCAGTACCAGGAATTTTTGTTAGACCAGCTAAATAAAAAACTATCTTCTCCTGAACCTTTAAGACCGCAAGTCCCTTCAGGATTTGGTACATAACTCTCAGCAGGTCAGTAACCATTTCTTAAAATGTGGCTATGATGCACTGGAGGCTTCCTTTAGATCAGCTGTGACTGGAACAGTGTAAAAGAACAATCCTTACCAGACCATGTTAAGTCAAAACTCCTAGATGCTCCCATGGAGAAACAAAGTTTGTTTGGCTCCCCTGCACAGGAGGTTCTAAAGAAGGTGGAAGAAAAAGCAAAATCTGTCCAAACAGTCAAGGATTTCTTACAGGTCCAACCTCCGAGGTTTAGCAGAAATTGGCCTTCGAAGAATTGGTCCTTTCCAGACAACTCCAGAGCGCAGAGAGGCAGAAATAGACGCCCAAGAGGCAGAGGTCAATCTAGGGGTGCCTACAGGGGACATCAGTGGCAACCTACCAACCAGAGAAGTACTGCCACAGAATCAACTACAACCACTTCCACAGGGCAAACACAATGACTTGGCTCTAGTTCCGCCTACCAGGGAACAACTGGAAGCACCCTTGGGCGGAAAACTAGCCTTATTCTCTGACAACTGGCATTACATTACAGGAGACAAATGGACTTTACAAACAATAGACAAGGGCTACAGGTTCACTTCCATACTCTACCAAAAAAGAGAGGAATGCCAAACCTACCACCAAGCCAAAAAACAGACGCTCTAAGACAAATCAACAACTTACTAAGGATGAGAGCTATAGAAGAGGTGCCACCTATGGAACAAGGCCAAGGATTTTACTCCAGGCTTTTCCTTGCACCAAGAAAAGAAAAGAAAATCAATGGAGACCTATTCTAGACTTGTCCGCACTGAACACATACCTCATTGTTCCAAAATTCAAAATGCTGACCCTCCAGCAACTTCTTCCCATGCTGGGCAAGGAGTCTTGGCTGGTGACTCTAGATCTCAAGGAGGCATACCTGCACGTCCCTATACGACCAGATTGCAGAAGACACCTCAGATTTCTTGCAGGATCAGAGCATTATCAATTCTCAGCATTGCCTTTTGGCTTATCTACTGCGCCCAGAGTATTCACGAAATGCCTGGCATCAGTAATTGCTCATTGCAGACTTCAGGGAATTCATATTTACCCATACATGGACGACTGCCTAATACAAGCGGACAACAAGGCAAAGTTAACAAAAGATTTGGAAAATGTCATACAACTGTTGCAAGCCTTGGGATACACAGTCAACATGCAAAAGTCAAGACTAGTACCATCCCAAAGGATAACATTCTTGGGTGCAGAACTAGACACATCAACTCAGATGGCTTTTCTCACAGAAGAAAAACAAAAGCAACTACCAGTCTACTTCATGACATTAACAACACAAACTCAGCTTACTGCAAGGAAAGTCCTGCAAGCCCTGGGCTACATGGCATCCTGCATAATATTGGTTCCGCATGCCAGGCTGCATATGAGAAAGCTACAATGGTATCTAAGGAATGTATGGTCTCAACACAAGCACAGTCTAGAAGCCCAGATTCCAATAATTCCATGCCTGAAGCAAGAATTCCTGTGGTGGGCTCAGGCCTGTCAGTTGAACAGGGGCTTGCCTTTCCACAAACCGCATCCAAACCAGACCATCACCACGGACGCCTCAGACCTAGGATGGGGGGCACACATGGTGGACAAGTGTATACAAGGCCTATGGACCCAAGACCAGCTGAATCTACACATAAATCTAAAGGAGATGCTGGCAGTGAAACATGCGATCCAGGCATTCAGACCACTCCTTCAACAGGGTCATCTGCTGATAAGGACGGACAATACCACAGTCATGTGGTACATCAACAAGCAGGGAGGTACACATTCATATCCTCTATGCCAGATGGCAACGGACCTGTGGAATATGGCCCTGAACCTCAACATTCAACTTCAGGCCAGATTTGTACCAGGAAAAGAAAATTCTCTAGCAGACGCCTTAAGCAGAACTACCACGGATGCTCACGAATGGATGCTGCATCCAGATATCTTCAAAGCCATAACAAAGAAATGGGGACTACCACAGATAGACCTGTTTGCCTCCCCACACAATCACCAATTGAAGAAATTCTGCACAAGAGCATACCACCCACTTGCTTGGAGGGTGGACTCCCTATCCTTCAGCTGGAAAAACCTGACAGCATATGCATTTCCACCTCTTCCCTTGATGTACAAAGTTCTACTGAAGATCAGAGAGGATCAGCCAAGGGTAATTCTGATAGCTCCAGACTGGCCGAGGCAACATTGGTACCCGCTACTGAGAAGCATGTCTCGGGCACACGCATGGCCTCTACCTCTGTCCCTTACTAATAACACAGGACAACTACAAGATCCTACATCCAAACTTGAAAACACTGCAGCTAGCTGCTTGGAATATTGCATAAAACAAAATAACCCAGGTTTATCTCAGAGGGTTAAGGACATTATCATGGAGGCACGCAGACCCTCCACAAGGAAGACTTATTCAGCCAAGTGGAAAAGATACCTCATTTGGAGTGCAGCAAAGGGAGAAAATGTCTCATTGGCAAACATAGCACACATCCTGGAATATTTAGCAGAGCTGTTCCACAATGGCCTGTCTTACTCCTCCATTAAGATTCATGTATCAGCAATTTCAGCAGAATACAACATGGATCCTCCTGTCTTCTCTCATCCTCTACTCAGGCAGTTCTTGAGAGGAATCAAAAATGTAAAGCCTCCAAGGAAACCACCTTTACCTACATGGGATCTCAACTTTGTGCTGGAAAAGTTAACACTTCCCCCTTTTGAACCAGCAGCAACAGCAGAATTACAATTCTTGTCTTGGAAAACTGCTTTCCTGCTAGCAATTACTTCAGCAAGAAGGGTATCTGAGTTACAGGCATTAATGGCAGTACAACCCTTCCTTATCTTCCATCAGGACAGAGTCTCTCTGAGAACTAACCCTACCTTTATGCCAAAAGTGGTCTCCAGAGTATCATTGAACCAAGCGATTCATTTACCTACATTCTTCCCCAACCCACAGAACAGGGGGGAAAGACTGCTACATACCTTGGATATGCACAGACAATTACGCTACTATCTGGACAGAACTAAGACCAGCAGAAAAACTGACCAGCTTCTGGTAGCATATGCAACAGGAATGCAAGGAAAAGCAATTTCAAAACAGACAATCTCAAAATGGATAGGAAATTGCATTTGATTTTGCTACTCTTTTCATGGAAAGACAACTCCTGATAATATCAGACCTCATTCCACAAGAGCTACAGCCACCACTACAGCTTTCCTACGAGGAGTGGCTACCAAAGACATTTTAGAAGCTGCTACTTGGAGCTCCGTGCATACATTTGCCAAGCATTACAATCTTCCCTTATACTCAAGATCCCGAGCAGGTTTTGCAACTGCTGTTTTGCAAGGGATCTTAACTACACCATCTTTATCGTAGTGCCTCCTCCCCCAGTTTGGCTATGGTATTCTACCCATATGTTAGGACTGCAGATGCATCCTTGAAGGACATAGTACAGTTTTGTACCTACCATAAATGTAGATGTCCGATAGGTATGCATCTGCAGTCAGGATTACCCACCCTCCTTCCCCTCTGTGGTATTCCTAGGGTATTTACCCCTCTTTTAGCTAGCTGGGGGAATCTATTATGGTGTATTTGTTTGTATATATGTATATATATATATATATATATATATATATATATATATATATATATATATATATATATATTTTTTTTTTTTTTATTATTTGCTCTCTACTGTTTGGAATTATTTGCATTTATCCAAATTTAGCCTTCCTAGAGGGCACCTGGCATCTGGGGCAAGAAACACTGAGGAAAATGGCGTCGGCTGATGCCTTTATACCCAATAAACAGCAGCTATGACGTCGGGTGAAGTGCGACATCAGCTGAGGCCAGATCCAGACTTTGGAATCCGGCCGACCGAAGGGCTGCCTGAGGCAGGACAACCCATATGTTAGGACTGCAGATGCATACCTATCGGACATCTACATTTATGGTAGGTACAAAACTGTACTTTCCCCAAGGTCACCCCCCCCGAAGACATCTCCTTCGGAGACATCATGGAAATGCTTCGAGTTAGAGGGGGGTGGTCTGCCCAAAAACCTTCCTCAGATGAGTCTGTGTTTCTGGAGGTGTTTGACGCAGGCCCATCTACCTCTTGGGTGTCCCCTCCTGCAGACCCCCTGGTAGACCTGATTACTACCAGGGCATGGAAGGAGCCGGACACTGTGGAGCCCATTCCCAAGAGGCCTGATAAAATTCTTAGTCCTCCTTCCAATAGGACATGTTGGAGCAAGTGTGCCCCTGTAGATGTCATGTTGGTGGCGGCCGCCACTAAAAAGGAACTGGCCCAGGAGAGTTCCTCAGTCCATCCTCCAGACAAGGAGTCTCGGACGATGGACCGTTTGGGGAAGTGGATGTTCGCTTCAGCCACCTTCTCGGTAAGGTCGCTGAATTATATGGCACACGTGATACGACTCCAGCGGGATCTTATCAAAGAATATGCCAGGTCGTCCCCAGAGTCCATGTCGGCCGAGGATAAGAAAGTATTCTCTACTCGAATGGCCACTCTCAAATCCATTTCTAACACCTCTATGCGGCTCCTCTCCCATGCCATGGAAGGGGCCGCTAGAGCTAGCGGAGAGGGCATTGTCTTACGACGGCATGCTTGGCTTCGCCATAGCGATTTTTGCGGAACCCTTCAAGGCGTCCTTCGCTAATGCCCCGTTTGATGGTTCTTTGCTCTTTGGCAAGACCGTACGCGACACACTGGTCCAGAGCGAGAAAGACTGGCAGACGTCTGCCGTCGGAGTCCACTTCTCTGCTCCCCAGAGGTCCTTCTCTAGGAACCAAAAGGGTCAGAAGAAGATGTGGTTCCGGAAATCTCAACAGTCCCGTTTCACTCCGGACCGCTCGTCCTTCAGAGGCAGAGGAGGAGGACAAGGTGGACGCTGGCCCAGAGGCAGAGGGGGACCAAAGAATTTCGGGTCGAGAGAACCCTTTTTTGATCGGCCCGCGCAGCAACCCTGAAGGGTTACCCGACTGCTCCACTCTGGAGGCAGTCGGGGGAGGGGGGGTTCTCGAGGCACCTAGCAATGTGGGAGTCCATTACAACAGATCGCTGGGTGCTTCAGATCATATCCAGAGGTTACAAGATTCCCTTTCTCAATCTTCCTCCCAAACCCCGATGCCTCCCCGATGTCCCACACAATCAAAGGGAGGCGGCAGCCGCAGAAATTCTCTAGCTGCTAGAAAAAAGAGCAATCCAGCACGTCCCCCCAGACCAATCCGGATCAGGCTTTTACTCCAAGTTCATTTTGGTGCCAAAAAAGACGGGGGACTTAAGACCAATCCTCGATCTATTCTTTCTAAACCTGTCAGTGGCCAAAGAGAAGTTCCGGATGGTCACCATTCAATCCATTCTCCCACTCCTGCAGGAGAACGACGATATGCTCCATAGACCTCAAAGACGCGTACTACCACATTCTGATGGACAGGCGATGGAGAAGGTTTCTCCACTTCTGGCTAGGAGCCAGCCACTTACCAGTTCAGGGTCCTTCCCTTTGGTCTCACCACAGCCCCCAGGGTGTTCACCAAAGTATTAGCAGTGGTAGCGACCCACCTGAGACTTCAGGGAATACAGGTATTTCCGTATCTAGACGACTGGCTCCTGTCCGCCCCCACAAGGCATCTACTGTGCTCAGCCAGAGATTATTTCCTCCATCTGGCCTCCTGACTGGGAATCACAATCATTGTCAAAAAATCTTCTCTTCAACCAACCCAGGTCTTAGACTTCATTGGAGCCAGATTGAATACAAACCTTTTGAAAGTCTTTTTGACTCTGGACCGACTTCGGACCTGGCTCCTCCAGCGGAATTGGTCCTGAGGGCTCTAGGCTCCATGGCGGCAACTATCAACCTGCTACCCTTAGCGTGCCTGAACATGAGGGTACTACAATGGACTACAGGTTCAGTGGTCTATCCTGCAACATCCATTGAATTCACCCATTCCCCTTAGCAGGGTTTGCAAGAAAGCCCTACTCTGGTGGCTCCAGTCTCCGGACCTCCAGAAAGGGGGTCCCTTCTCTATGTCCCCCCCTCTAACCACAGTGACCACGGACGCTTCTCACCTGGGGTGGGGGGGCACTGTATGGGCCGAACCGTCCAAGGCACGTGGACCCAATTGGAGACCTTGTTGCACATCAATGTCCTAGACATGAGAGTGGTGCTTCTTGCGTTGCAAGCACTCCAGGCCCTTCTTCCCTTGGGGACTATTGCATTTCAGACAGACAACATGTCAGTTGTCTGGTATATCAACAAACAAGGAGGAACCAGATCCTACCCACTTTGTCGAAAGGCCATGAGAGTTTGGTAATGGGCAATCTCCACCAACCACCTTCTCATCGTAACGCACATTCCGGGCCGGTCGAACAACTTGGCAGACAGGTTGAGTCGAACCATCCTTTCACCATACGAGTGGTCTCTGAACCCGAGAGTGGCAAAGCAAGTTTTCCTCAAATGGGGTCAACCTTGCTGCGATCTCTTCGCATCTCCTTCAAACGCAAAATGCAGCGACTACTTCCCCCACCAGGGGAATCCCCCAGAGACTCTCTGGTGCATGTTTGGCCATCCGGTCTACTTTATGCTTATCCACCTCTTCCCCTAATGCTAAAATTCTTGTAGAAAGCACGTCGGTTGGGGAGCAGAGTGATCCTCATAGCCCCATTCTGGCCTCGTCCAGCGTGGTTCCCTTGCCTATGGTCTCACCTAGTGAACCCCCCATGGGTTCTAGATCCCACTCCGGATCTGATCTCTACCTGGACAACCTCAAGCTCACAGCTTGGCTGATCCAGTTCCAGTGATAGCTAGGACTCCCTGTATCTTGTCATCTGTCAAGGCTATTTTAGTAGCCGCTCATAAGCCCTTCTACAAGGAAGGTTTATAATAGCAAATGGAAACGTTTTTCTATTTGGGCGGAGCACAGAAACTTAGATCCCTTTACAGCTCCGTTACCAGCAGTGCTAAAATTCTTATCAACCTTATTCGACCAGGGTGCTAGCTCCTCTACGGTCAAAGTCCAGTTAGCTGCAATCTCCCACTATAATGTGGGAAGTGATCTCGGCCCCCTGGCCTCTTCCAAATTATGTAAGACCTTTTTAAAAGGCACTTTCCTCTTGAGACACCCTGTTAAAAATCCAGTTCCTCCATGGGATTTAACTCTTGTTCTCCAATCTCTGACAGCTCCCCCATTCGAGCCTGCAGCCTCGGTGGATCTAAAATTCTTATCTTGGAAGACGGCCTTTCTTATTGCCATCACCTTGGCCAGAAGGGTTTCGAAATTTCAAGCCCTTTGCGCCAAACCGCCATACTTGGTTTTTCATAAAGATAGAGTTTCCCTCAGGACCAATCCTTCCTTTATGCTCAAGGTCGCGTCAGAGCCCAACATCAACCAATCCATTAATTTACCAGTATTCTTTCCAAATTACCAGAACAAAGGTGAATATAAGTTGCATTCCCTGGACGTACACAGGCAATTAAGATTTTACCTGCACAGGACCGCTGGTCACAGGAAATCTGACCAACTCTTTGTATCCTTTGCAAAACCCTCTTTGGGAAAACCAGTATCAAAAGTTACATTGTCCAGATGGATTTCCCAATGTATCCTGCTTGCATATCAAAGTTCTGGTCGACCTGAACCTGAAGGAGTCCATGCCCATTCTACTCGATCAATTTCTACCTCTGCTGCTTTTTGGTCCAGAGTTTCCTTGGATGACATTTGTTCAGCAGCCACTTGGGCTTCATCTCATACATTCATTAATCATTACAAGTTGGACATAATTTCCAAAGGGAGAGCATCCTTCGGCTCTGCAGTGCTCCAGAATATCCTTCCATGAGGACCTCCCAAGGTTTGTGTAGCTGGGGACTCTGTCCCACAGGTTGATGGACAAATGAAGTTAACTACTTCAGATAACGAAGTTATGTACTCACCATAACATTCCATCTGAGTAGGTAATCTTTATTTGTCAGCAACCTACCCCCCCTCCATCCCTCTGACCTATAGTGCGTACAAGAAGGATTCCTAGCCCTTATTTCCAGATAGCCTTAGGTTAGGATTTGGAGCTGATTTCTGTGTTGTAATACTCTATGTTACTAAGCAAACTCTATCTGAGGTCAGCAAGGGTTAGCAGGGGATTATGGGTAAGGGGGGAGGAGCTTGGAGCTTGGATCTTAGCTGTTTGAAGCTGCCGACTCTGATCCGATATGGATTCGATACCCACAGGTTGCTGACAAATGAAGATTACCTACTCAGATGGAACGTTATGGTGAGTACATAACTTCTTTTTTGTTGCACGTAGTTTATTTGTGTAAAGGTTTGTATTCAAAAATGTGTTAAGTCACAGTTTGCATTATTATAGGTGATGTTATTTTCAAAGTAAGTTTTGATAAGAAACACTAATACTCTCCAGCTTTTAAGAAGACTAAGTTTGTATTATATATTTATGAAGCTAAAAAGTATCAATACTTTTTGTCTTTTGCAATTGGAGGAAAAGATGGATTTAGATTTTCTTTCCCTTTCTTATCTTAATGTAGGTGAAGTATTTGTGTTTGGTGTAGATTTAGGTAAGCCTTACTCATGGATGCTGTACGAAAGTCTCAGGGAAAATTATTGGGCAGTGATATTCTTTGTCCCATTAATGTGCTTTTGTGATGTTGTGGCTTGATATTTGGTCGCATACATACTTGTTTTTAAATTTAAAGCAGTGATTTATATGATATTTCTTGTTCCTGATATGTTTAAACTAATGTGGGAGTGTGTTGGACTGGACAACTGTATCTGTTTATTTTATTGACTTGGTAAGAATTAAGATTTGTAGTTTGTTTCTTGTCAAATTCATAGAAATATTTATAGATGTGGAAATTTAAGGCAGTGGTCTGTATGCTGGTTGTGTTACTAATGTGAACCTGAAAATAATATCGTGGGAAATGCAGCAAATGCATGATGATTTTTATTTGAATGGCAAAGATTGAGGATATGTTTTTGTTACTGATATATTACTGGGTCTGTCTAGAATTTACATGAAAATGTCAAACTGAGAAAATGTGAGAGGGGAGTTGCAGATGATTATGAACAGTGCTTGAATTGTTTGTACGTTGTGCTGATGCTTTACCAACTGTGCTTTGGTTAATTTGTTATGTTAACATTGCAAGGATGTTTATTTGAAGGCACCATATAATATTAGAAATGTGGCAATCCAGGAAAGTAGGATTAAAGTTATATTTGTGGTACTCATGAAAGGTGTATACCCATGACGATAAGAGCCTTTGTGGAGCTGTAGGATTGTCTAATACTGTAATGAAGACTTTTGAAGAAGGTGTATTGCCTGATATGAAAGATAATAGGGAGGTATTTTAGTTTTGGGTTAACACTGCCTGTAATCAATCACTGGGAAAAGAAGTACAGCACTACACCCATAGAATCACACCAAGGGAAAATGTTTCATGAATTATTTTTTAAGTACAGAAAAATGAAGGCGTGCTCCGTGACTGCTATTGGCTTTTGTGCTGTATATTAAGCAGTGTTAGAACCTTGTCTGCCAGCTCCATTGGTGTAGAGGGATGAACCTCTGACTTACAAAACCTGGAGACTTCAGAGTAGTTGCAAAAGCATCCAGGAAGGCCTCTAAGAGTAGAGGAACAGTCGTGCACCAGCTGCAGTTGACAAGGGAAAGGGAGGAGTGACACAGCATTGATTCACCTCTCTTCAGGCAAAGGGAAAGTACATGTTTATGTGGTGCATGGCAGAGTCCATCAACCACATGGAAGTGTTGACTCCCTGGCAGCATGGTAGTCCTGAGTGGCTGTATCACTTACAGAAGTGAGTGGTATGCCCTCATTGATGTGCAGTGTATGCTCAACCTTGGACAGTGTTACTGGGCATGCACTGTAGGTTTAGGTTTAAAAAGTCAGTTGTGTCTTTCGGCTTTTCCCGGTTAGGGGTCGCAACAGCGGAACTCCGGTCCGCTAATGATTGGCAGTTGATTTTTACGTGCTGAGTTACCATCCCTGACACACAACCTTCAACGAAGGTACGCCCATTCATGCATGTCTCCACGCAGAAGACGCTCTAGCTGAGAATCGAACCGGACAGCGTCTTACTGTGAGGCGCAGCACCACCACCGCGTTATCAGGTTTAAAAAATCAGTAATAATTGAAAAAAAAAAATGATGGCTGCTTTAGCGATGTCCCATTCTGGTTGACTGCCACTGTGCTGAGGAAAGAAAGAATGGGCCAGTTGCCTGAGAGAGCGTCTTACTGTGAGGCGACCATGCTACCGCAGCGCCACCACCGCGTTATCAGGTTTAAAAAATCAGTAATAATTGAAAAAAAAAAAATGATGGCTGCTTTAGCGATGGCCCATTCTGGTTGACTGCCACTGTGCTGACGAAAGAAAGAATGGGCCAGTTGCCTGAGAGAGGATTGATGGTTGGCAGGCAGGAGAGCATAAGTTAGTAGAAAAAATATGTATTACAAGCTTTGGTATATGTATTGGGTATGTGGGCATCCATCATTATTTAACTGCAGCATGTTTGTGTGGTTATACCCTTTAAAGTTCCAGAAGGTGTGTAGTTAGATTTACATAGACAAAGAGGGTGAGTTAATCCAAAGGAATGTAGAAAGAACAGCCATGTGTAAGCTACATGCTAACGCATTTTTATTTTTCCCACACTTACCTACACATTGGATTTTTATAGTAGATTGTGTTACTCTTTAGTACTTAGAGGAAGACTTGTGCTTTAGATTTATAACTGTTAGTTACCAGGGATGTTGATTGTATGTACATTTGAAAGAAATGACTTCACTGGAGGAAGCACCAGTCTCTGAAAACTCCTATTTTGTGGGTGTCCTAGAATTAATGCACTGAGATTGAGTTAGTGACACTAGTCTCAGAGCAGTGGTTCTTTCCTTTGAAGAATCTGTAAGTTTTCAGTATGTAGTTATGATTCACTGTTGTCTTTTCTTTCCACCTCAGCCTGTGGGTTACCAGATCTGTGGCTGGTATATCAGAATCTTCAGCTCCAAAGCTCCACTTCCTTCCCATAATGCACTGCATGCCTTAATTTTCTCAGATCTTGTTTGCCGCTTACAAGAGTCACGTGTGTTTCAGCAAAGCTCTGTGTGCCTAAGTGCTTTTTTCCTTATGGCGTTGCCATTTGGCTAATTTCTTCCTTTCCTTTAGTGATAGTTGCAGTTTTTAAGGTTGTTTACTGGCTGTAGTCGTACCTTGCTATTTTTTCAAATTAGTGATTTCAGATATGCTGTTCTTTAGCTTGTTGTCAATTTGATGAGCAAGCAGATTTGCTACCATACATTTGTTTGTTTAAAAAAAAAAAAAAGTATATAAATCCATCCATCACCCCTTTTTCCCATTTTTGCACATGGGGTCAGGGTGTCTCTTCAACAGTGATAATCTAGATATTTTTCCTAATATTAGAAAATCAGAATTCTTCTCATAGGCTGTTTTCTTAGAGCTATCCTGTTACCTTATACTCTTCCACTGTATTTTGGTGTTTGCTTTTAGAAATATTGTGTGCGTTACCATGGTTAAGACCTTTGGTTTTATAAAGTGCTTGAGATGTGGGTGCAAGTTGCTCCCTAAGTGATAAATGTCTATTGTCTGGGTGTCACCCATTTGGATGTAGCCTGAGGATACAGCAAAGTTAATTTTAAAAGGTATACTCGATCAGCCTTTTGTTGGGCTTGTACAGGCGGTTACATTATTTTCTCCTTCCTGCTGAAAAGATGAATGTAAGTAAAGGAGAGAGATAAGGGAAGAGATGGGAAGAAATAAAGACAAACAAGAAGAGTAAATGAAGAAAAAAGAGATTGTTAAACAGAAAGGTTAAAAATTCTACACCCCTTCTTGCCAGTCCCAGTCTCGGTCCTTATTCAAATTTCGGATCTGACCAAGTCTCGCACTTGGGCCTACAGTCTGCGGTTACAAAATCTGGTCAGATCCATTCTCCTTTCATGGCTATTACCCTGGTGACAGAGATGTTCTTCCTTAGATCAGTGTTGCAGTATTTCAGTACTGATGTCCAATCTTTAGATTATCTTGCTGCCAGTCCAAACGCAGGATAGTCATTCTCATCGGTCTGTACTCTGCATTGTTGTTGGCTGCTGCCATTGCCTAGACTTAACTAAATGCCCATTGGGCATCCTTCTTTTTTGTGTGTTTTTCTCAGAAGATTTGTTAATGTCAGCTAAGAGATGGAAATGTGACTGTGGCAGACTGATACCTTATGAGAACTTCCACTTCCAGTGTTTATTCTGTCTAAACTGTCAGATCTGCCAATCATTTGTTCTTAAAATCCTGCTTCTTTATCTTTTTTCTTTAAATCCATACTTAGAGATCAAGCATCTGAAGTGCCTTACTCAATCCAGAAAGGCAGAACCCTCAACCTCTGACTTCCTGCTTGCACCCAAGAAGTTGTTCAAGAAAACTAGACATGAACTTTCTGCTGCCCAGTCTGATTCAGACGCATCCACTAAGGTTAATAAGGAATTGGTGGCATGTCCGACTCTTTCTCAGACACCTGTTACTGTGACCTCACTTGAAGCCCGTATGGTGTCTGACTCTTGCATGTCCAATAAGACTGCTCATACTGATACATTTCAGAAGGGGGAACCAAGGGTGATCATTTCCAAGTGGCCAGAGGGCATTCCTTGAATCCTTGTTAGGGAAGAGGTGCCTGGTTCTTTGATGTCCGTCAGGGTTCTGACCTGCCAAGTCTGACACCACCCCTAGGAAGAAGAAACAAAACCAGACGTGTTTCTTCTACTCAGACATTTCAAGAAAGGAATAGACTGAATTCTCACAGGGCCTGAACAAGACCATTTTCTCTTTGAAACTCCCTACATTCCTTTCTTACTCCTTCACTTCTCCAACACACTCAGAAGAGACATCATGAATCTTCATGGATGAGGAATCTGATTCCGATAAGGATTCCTTAGCACACTTATCACAAATTCATTCTTATGGACAGCTTGCTTCTGATGATGAAGACACCTTTCCCCCTTGCTCCCCCATTGAGGACATTTCTTTTGGGATGAATATCACCAAAATGACGTACTATTTTGAATGGGAATCCAAACAGGTGACCAACATACAAAAATATGCTATAATTTGCTGAAGGATGGTGATCCTATGCCCTCTCCTGTTCCTTTACTCTAGAGGCCTTCCTGGAAGCTTTTGCAACTACTCTGAATTCTGCAGATTCCCAATCTACAGCGCACAAGAATTCTGATAGGTTTTGTAAGGTACCTAAAGACGTAGAGGTTTCTCTACAATTAAACCTGTATCAGATCCTTGTATCTCCACTGATAAACCTACCAAGCTTCTACCCGCTTCTGCAAAATGTGTTGCCATTGGACAGAGAAAGTGGCGCCTAGACAGGTATGGTAAGAAGGTTTACACTGCTGCTACTCTTGCCTTAAACTAAACTTAAATGACCAAATACCTTTTGTCCATTTTGGTGGACTTAAAACAAAAATGTGGCTAAGCTTGAGGTTTTTGACACAAAGCAACAAGTGATTTCTGTGCTTGGAGAAGCTACAAGAGTTGCAAGGCATTCCATTAATGCTGCAGAGGCCTTTTCCTGGGCTGCCGTCACTGGATCTGTTAACTTTTGCTTGGCTTTGCCTATAGTCCTTCTCTGAGGATGTTAAGACCAAGTTGTTGATTTCCCCTCTCCATATGGAACTCTTATTTGGACCTTCTGCAACAGAACTTTTCAAGACTTAGCAAGAGAATGGTAAAATGGTGCAGACTTTAAACATATTTTTTTCATATCATTATCTAAGTATGAAGGAAATTATCTTGCTAAGCTTACTAATTTTAACCACAGGGAACAGAAACCCTCACAGAACGGTAGGAATACATTTCATGAGAAAGTTAGCAAAGATTGGAAAAGCTCCTTTTCCAGACAAGTCAGTCTCTGTTTGATTATCTGCTACCCCTTTCCTTCCTCACAAGTCCATGAATTCCCATGCAAGAAAGAGCACCTTTGTTGCAGCCTGGGAATTCATCACTACAGCCAAGTGGATATTATCTGTCATTCAGCACTGTTACAAGATGCCTTGGAGGGAGCTTCCATCATTGAGGGAAATCTCCCCTCTTTCTTCCATTCAGGTTCACCTCCTTCCAGCTCTTTTACAGGACCTACTTGACCAGGGCAACTTAGAGCCGGAGCACATTGGGGAAACACTTTGATTCACTACTTTTTTCTGGTCCCCAGAAAACAGGGCAGTTGGAGACCCATTCTGGACTGACCCTACCGCAGCACCATTTTGGAAGTAGCGTCTTTCAAGATGCTGTCCCTGCAAACTCTACTCCCTTTTATCTTTCATGAAGCCTTTCTAGTTTCCCCAGACTTGACAGATGCATGCCTACATATCCCCATTCATTTTAGCTGCGGAAAATTCCTCTAGTTCTCTGCTTTTTCCTCACACTTTCAGCTCTCTACCTTACCCTTCTGTTTATGTACCACTTCTAAGATTTTCAGAGTGCTTCATCCCAGCCATTTCCTTTTGCAGAACCCAGGGAATACAAATTTTCCCATTCCTGGACAACGTTCTTATCTTGACGTCCTTCTAGGGCACTCTGTGGCTGCATCTTCATTTCATGGTCTCACTTCTGGAAAAACTGGGGTTCACCCTCAATCTCCAGAGGTCTTCTGTCATTGCATCTCAGGACCTGGTGTTCTTCGGTTTCAGACTGGATGCCTTTGTGTTGACAGCCTTTCTCCACCTTCTTCCAGTCCATTCTCCCCCTTCAGTCTACTTCTGTAAGAGAAACTGTAAAACCCAGGGATCCATGGCACCAACCATTCCCATGATACCATTTGCCAAGCTACACATGAGAAAGATCCAGTGGTACATGAAATCTGTTTGGTTTCACCACTCGCCCATGGATTTCGCCTGCAGAATGGACATTGTAAAGGAAATAATGGACTTTTCAAGGTTGAAGAGGCAACACTTCTAAGGGACTGTGTGATGTTCATCGTGTTTCACTGTTGCAGTCATTACTCTTGGGTTATCCTGCTGGCAGGCTACCCACAGTCGGCCAGAATTCCAAAGCCTAGGTCCGGCGTCGGTTGCTGATGTCCTTCAAGGATGCATCTGCAGTCCTTACAAATGGGTTGTCCTGTCGTCAGGCAGCCCTTAGGTCGGCCGGATTCCAAAGTCTGGGTCTGGCTTCGGCTGGTGTCGCACTTCACCCGACGTCATAGCTGCAGTTTTTCGGGTATAAAGGCATCAGCCGACGCCATTTTCCTCAGTCTTTCTTGCCGCGTGGCGCCCGAAGCAGAAGCTGTTCGCAAGTGCCGGTCGGTCAGATCCAGAGATTACTACTACCGAATATTACTTCGAAGACTTCTAAAAAGCTAAGTACCCCGTTGGGGACTCTTTCTTGCCTCAGCCGATGTCAGAGAAAGTGAATAACTGTTTATCTTGTGGGAAACAAATACCTCATAAAGATTTCCACTCCTATTGCATACATTGTTTAGGCCCAGACCATGACGTAGCAGCTTGTCTAGCCTGTGCTTCTTTTAACCGACGGACGCTTAGACGTCGGTCGGAGTTTGCTGAACAGATTTTCGGCTCTGATTTTGCCTATATTATGCCGTCGGATCCTCCGACAACGCAAATTACCAAAAAACGCAAAGAAAAGGACCGGCCCTCACGGTCCGCGGTTTCGGCCGAAACCGCGGTTAAGCAAACCGCGAGTGTCTCGGTTTCGGCCGAAACCGAGCAAGCGGTTCTTTCTTCAGCCGAAACCATGCCTTCTACCGAGGCCTCCTCTAACCTGGTAGAATCGGCTTCTGAAGTCCAACCCTCTGTGGCGGTTTCTCAGGAATTATCAGACACTATCCCCCTGGATATTTCAACCCCTGCACGTGGAGCTGCTAGGCCTCCTGCAGCCATGTCTATTAAGGCTTTTGCCAGGGCTAAAGCAGCCAAAGCTTCAAAAACGGTGCCTGCCAAACCCCCCTCTCACAGGCCCAGCACCAGCTCCCATATGCTTTCTTTGGCTGAGGATCTCATTTCTTTAATTCGTGGATCCCAGCCTCATCCAGACAGGGCCTCTCTCCCTCCTCCAGAAGAGGCCTAGAGCAGAGCCCCCTGAGCCAGTATCCACAGATGATTCCTCTGATGACTCAGAGCATACAGACCCTCCTGAGGCTCCTTATTCTCCATACAAAGACTCTGATGCTGCAGAGTCCATCCCTTCAGCCTCTCCACCTGAGGAATTTTCCTTTGGGGAAACCTTGCATGCTATGAGGGAACAATTTCAGTGGCAGGGCCAAGATTTCTCAGACTCCAGAAAAAGGCTTAGAACCTTTCTACATTTGCCACAACATAGGCCTTTAGCTATACCTCCAGTTCTTTCTGTTGTAGATGATGCATTTAATGATGCTTGCACTGCTCCTGATTCATTACCTCCGGCTCCTGCTAAGCCCGATAGGTTCTACAGGGTCCCGGACACTCATCACCATTTATACAAGGCTCCTTTTGCAGATCCAGAGACTATCTCCCAGGGCCCTAAAGCTGTAGCAGCTACTTCTACTACAAAGCTCGGCCCCTCTGAAAGGGAATCCAGGTCCTTAGAGAGATGGGGTAAAAAAGTTTACACCTCTGCTACTTTGTCAGCTAGAGCTTTGAACTGCCAATTTCATATGATTCAATATCAAGAGTTTATGCTTGACCAGTTAACTAAAAAGCTGTCCTCTGAAGAATCTTTAGATAAAAAATATGTTCAGGAAATGGTACATAACATACAGCAGGTTAGTATCCATTCTTTAAAATGTGGCTATGATGCACTGGAGGCTTCCTTTAGATCAGCCATGACTGGCACAGTTATCAGGAGACATGCATGGTTGAAAGAACAGGCATTACCAGACCATGTCAAATCAAAGCTTTTGGATGCACCCAAGGACAAGGTCAATTTATTTGGTTCCCCTGCACAGCAGGTACTAAAAAAGATGGAAGAGAAGGCAAAATCTGTACAAACAGTGAAAGATTTCTTACAGGTTCAACCTCCAAGGTTCAGCAGGAACTGGCCCTCCAAGAATTGGTCCTTTCCGGACTCCTCTAAGACACAAAGAGGCAGGAATAGGCGTTCTAGAGGCAGAAACCAATCCAGGGGTGCCTACAGGGGACGCCAGTGGCAAGGTAACAACCAGCGAGGCACGGATGCAGCCACCACCACTACAACAACTCAATCACAGTGACTTGGTGGTGGCACCGCCTACCAGGGAACAACTAGAAGCACCCTTAGGCGGAAAGCTAACCTTATTTTCAAAGAACTGGCATTGCATCACAAGGGAAAAATGGATTTTGCAAACTATAGACCAAGGTTACAGGTTCCATTTCCATACTCTACCAGGAAAGAGAGGAATGCCAAACCTACCACCTACTCAAAGGGCAGAAGCTCTAAAGCAAATATCTCACCTATTAAAAATGAGAGCTTTGGAAAAGGTACCATACCATCTATGGAGCAAGGAAAGGGATTTTACTCCAGACTCTTCCTGGTACCAAGAAAAGAAAACAAATGGAGGCCTATTCTAGGCCTGTCCGCTTTAAACACATTCCTCATTGTTCCAAAATTCAAAATGCTGACCCTACAGCAGCTTCTTCCCATGCTGGGCAAGGAGTCTTGGCTGGTAACTCTAGATCTCAAGGAGGCATACCTGCACGTCCCCATACGACCAATTTGCAGAAGATACCTCAGATTTCTTGCAGGATCAGAGCATTATCAATTCTCAGCATTGCCTTTTGGCTTATCTGCTGCGCCCAGAGTGTTCACGAAATGCCTGGCATCAGTAATTGCTCATTGCAGACTTCAGGGGATCCAAATTTATCCCTACCTGGACGACTGCCTGATACAAGCGGACAACAAAAGCAAGCTAACAGAAGACTTACAAAGAGTCATTTACCTGCTGCAAGCTCTGGGATATACAGTCAATATAAAAGTCAAGGCTGATTCCATCCCAAAGAATAACCTTTCTGGGTGCAGAGCTGGACACATCAAAACAAATGGCATTCCTAACTGCAGAAAAGAGAGAGCAACTTCCTCTCTACTTCTTGGCATTAACAGAGCAGAACCATCTAACTGCAAGAAAAGTGCTACAAGCCCTAGGCTTCATGGCATCCTGCATAATTCTGGTCCCTCATGCCAGACTGCATATGAGAAAGCTACAGTGGTACCTAAAGAATTTGTGGTCCCAACACAAGCACAGTCTAGAAACCAAAATTCCAATAATCCCATGCCTGAAGCAAGAGTTCCTATGGTGGGCTCAGGCCTGTCAATCAAACACAGGATTGCCCTTCTGCAACAGTCAACCAAGCCAAACCATCACGACAGATGCCTCAGACCTCGGTTGGGGGGCACACATGCTGGACAAGTGCATACAAGGCCTATGGACTCAAGACCAGCTGCACCTGCACATAAATCTAAAGGAAATGCTGGCAGTAAAATTGGCTATCCAGTCATTCAGACCTTTTCTCCAAGAAGGTCAATTGATGATAAGGACAGACAACACCACAGTGATGTGGTACATCAACAAACAGGGAGGCACACATTCATATCCTCTATGCCGGCTGGCACTGGACC
Source organism: Protopterus annectens (assembly GCF_019279795.1). NCBI lineage: Eukaryota > Metazoa > Chordata > Ceratodontiformes > Protopteridae > Protopterus > Protopterus annectens. The sequence continues at coordinate 547,000,336 of NC_056727.1, forward strand.
TATGGGATGTGGCTCTGAGCTACAACATTCAGTTACAAGCAATTTTTGTACCGGGGAAGGAAAACATTCTAGCAGACATATTAAGCAGAACTACCACAGATGCCCACGAATGGATGCTGCATCCGGACATCTTCAAAGCCATCACAAGAGAATGGGGTTTACCACAAATAGACTTGTTTGCATCCCCACTCAACCACCAGCTACAGAAATTCTGCACAAGGACGTACCACCCACTTGCTTGGAAGGTGGACTCCCTATCTTTCAGTTGGAAAAACCTGACAGCATACGCATTCCCACCACTTCCTTTGATGCACAAGGTGCTTCTGAAGATCAAGGAGGAACGTCCAAGGATCATTCTGATAGCTCCAGACTGGCCAAGACAACATTGGTACCCATTGCTGAGGAGCATGTCTCGGGAACAAATATGGGCACTACCCCTGATCCCATTACTGTTAACACAGAACAACTACAACATCCTGCATCCAAACCTGAAAACTCTGCAGCTAACTGCCTGGAACATTACATAAGAGCAATTAACCCAAATTTATCCCAAAGGGTTAAAGACATAATCCTGGAGGCTCGTAGACCTTCAACAAGAAAGAATTATGCAGCAAAATGGAAAAGATTTCTCATTTGGAGTACTGCAAAGGGGAAAGATGTGACACTGGTGAACATAGCCAACATCCTGGAGTACTTGGCAGAGCTCTTCCATACAGGCCTGTCCTATTCTTCCATCAAGATACATGCATCAGCTATTTCAGCAGAATACAGCTTGGATCCTCCTGTCTTCTGTCATCCTCTGCTCAGACAGTTTCTGAGAGGTATTAAAAATGTAAAGCCTCCCAGGAAACCTCCATTGCCAGCATGGGACTTGAACTTTGTGCTAGAAAAATTGACACTTCCCCCTTTCGAACCAGCAGCAACAGCAGAATTACAATACTTATCCTGGAAGACTGCTTTCCTGCTGGCAATAACTTCAGCAAGAAGGGTCTATGAACTACAGGCATTAATGGCAGTACAACCCTTCCTGATCTTCCATCAAGATAGTGTCCATGAGAACAAATCCTACATTTATGCCTAAGGTGGTATCCAGAGTCTCTTTAAATCAGGCTGTCCAACTACCTACATTCTTCCCCAACCCACAGAACAGGGGAGAAAGACTCTTGCATACCTTGGATGTACATAGACAATTACGCTACTACCTGGACAGGACCAAAGCCAATAGAAAAACTGACCAGCTTCTGGTAGCATATGCAACAGGAAAGGAAGGAAAACCAATTTCAAAACAGACAATCTCCAAATGGATAGGAAATTGCATTAGATTTTGTTACTCCTACCATGGAAAGAAAACTCCAGAGAACATCAGGCCTCACTCCACAAGGGCTACAGCCACTACCACAGCTTTCTTACGAGGAGTGGCTACCAAGGACATTATAGAGGCTGCTACTTGGACCTCCGTGCATACATTTGCCAAGCATTACAATTTACCTCTATACTCTAGATCCCGAGCAGGTTTTGCCACTGCTGTTTTGCAAGGGATCCTAACTACACCATAATCTCTACTCTTTCCTCCTCCCCTAGTTTAGCTATGGTATTCTACCCATTTGTAAGGACTGCAGATGCATCCTTGAAGGACATAGTACAGTTTTGTACCTACCATAAATGTAGATGTCCGATAGGAATGCATCTGCAGTCAGGATTACCCACCCACCTTCCCCTCTGAGGTACTCCTAGGGTATTTGCCATCCTTCAGCTAGCTTGGGGGGGATCTATTATGGTGTATTTATTTGTATATATGTACATACATGCTTATTTTATGTGTTTGCTCTCTACTATTTGGAAACTTTGGCATTTATCCAAATTTAGCCATCCAAGAGGGCACCTGGCATCTGGGGCAAGAAACACTGAGGAAAATGGCGTCGGCTGATGCCTTTATACCCGAAAAACTGCAGCTATGACGTCGGGTGAAGTGCGACACCAGCCGAAGCCAGACCCAGACTTTGGAATCCGGCCGACCGAAGGGCTGCCTGAAGACAGGACAACCCATTTGTAAGGACTGCAGATGCATTCCTATCGGACATCTACATTTATGGTAGGTACAAAACTGTACTTTGCCTCTTCCCTGACGTCAGTGCGCCAGGGGTATAAAAGATGCAGCCGACGCCATTTTCTTCAGTCTTTCTTGCCGCGTGGTGCCCAAAGCAAAAGCAGTTCGCAAGTGCCGGTTGGCCGACTCCTAAGATTTTCAAATCCGAATTTCAGAACCGAAGTCTTTATTAAAGCTAAGTACCCCGTTGGGGGAACTTTTTTCTTGCTCCAGACCGATGTCAGAAAAAGTTAACAATTGTATTTCTTATGGGAAGCAAATACCTCATAAGGATTTTCACTCTTACTGTATTCCTTGCCTAGGCCCTGATCACAACGTTGCTAGCTGTCAGTTTTGTGCTAGATTTAACCAACGCACTATTAAGCATCGGTTCAATTTTGCATTTCATTACTTTGGCCGAAGATTTAACTATATAATACCGTCGGAACAGCCGAAGACTGGAGTTTACAAAAAACATAAGGACAAGGAAAAGGATAGGCATCCGAGGTCCAAAACCGACGACGAAGCCTCCGGTAGGCCAGTCGCCGGTTCTCAGTGAGGTGCTTTCGCAGCCCCTGGCACCCGCTACCTCAGAGCCACAGGCTGCTTCCGACTCCCACGTGGAGCCGACTGGGCCTCTGGATATTCAAGGTATTGGACACTCGGAAATCATTCCCTCAGATGGGTCCGGAGCCGCTGAGCAGGCATCGGCTTCTGAGGGTGTCTTCAGACCTACACAACTATATGTTAAGCCATCTTCGGCTTGAAAGACAAAGACTAAAGCAGCTCTAAAGACAAAGAAACAAGTACAGCATTCTCCTACTCAGACTTCCATACCTAAAAAACAGATGGTTAAAATGGCCGAAGACCTAATTACTTTGATCAGGGGTTCCCATCCCCCTCCTGATAAGAGGCCTAGGCAAGAGACAGAATATGATTCTTCTGATCAGGTTTCTATTTCCACTGATTTCTCTTCTGAACAGGATTATTCCATGCTTCCCTATGAGGACTCTGATGCTGAAGAATCCATTCCTTCAGCCTCTCCTCCTGAGGATTATTCTTTTGGGGAAACCCTGCATACCATGAGGGAGCATTTCCACTGGGAGAGCCAAGATTATTCTGAATCTAAGAAAAGGCTCAGAGACTTTCTGCTACTTCCTCAGCACAGACCCCTTGCTATTCCACCTGTTCTAGACATTGTAAACAATGTATTTTCAGAGTCTGGCCTGTCCCCTGACTCTTTACCCCCTGCACCTGCTAAGCCAGACAGATACTACAGGGTCCCGGATTCTCATAAATTCCTATTTAAAAACCCCGCTGCTGACCCAGAAACTATATCTCAGGGTCCCAAAGGGGTCAAAGCTTTCACTGCAAAAAACCCTGTCCCCTCTGATAGGGATTCTAGGGCACTGGACAGATGGGGGAAAAAAGTGTACACTTCTGCTACCTTGGCTGTAAGGGCTTTAAATTGTCAGTTTCATATGCTTAAATATCAGCAATATGTAATATCACTGCTTAAACAGAAATTGTTGACAAATACTGAATGTTCAGAGAACAAGGAAATGCAGGATTTATTGCATGCAGCTGAACAAGTGGGAAAGCATACTTTGCAGTGTGGTTACGATTCACTTGAGGCCTCTTGCATGGCCGCTGTTACAGGTTCTGTTATTAGAAGGCATGCTTGGTTAAAGGAACAGAATCTGCCTGATCATGTTAAAGCAAAATTATTAGATGCCCCATTACAGCACGATCTTTTGTTTGGTGCTAAAGCAGAAGAGGTGTTGAAAAAAATGGAGGATAAAGTGAAATCCATGCAGACAGTTAAGGATTTTTTACAGGTTCAGCCACCCAGATTTAGCAGGAACTGCCCTTCTAAAAATTGGTCCTTTCCAGTGTCAGACAGACCACAAAGAGGCAGATGCAGGCGTCCCAGAGGCAGATCTCAGCCCCAAGGCTCATACAGGCCTAAACAATGGGGTGCTGCTACCTCCAAAAGCAGAGAAGATAAATCACAACCTTACAGGAAACAGTTCCAATGACTTTCCTCTGCCAGATCCAAGTACTTTTCTTTTGGCAGCCCCCTTGGGGGGGAAAACTAGCACTTTTTCCATCAAATTGGCAAAGGGTTACCCAAGACAAATGGGTCTTGAACATAGGGTCCCAAGGCTACAGGTTCCATTTTCACACCCTACCAAGGTCAAAAGGTATGCCAGACCTGCCACACAATCAATGGGCAGAGGCACAAAAGGAAATTACAGCCCTCATGGACATGAGGGCCATTCAACAAGTACCACAACAAGAGCAGGGGCAAGGATTTTACTCCAGACTTTTCTTAGTGCCCAAAAAGGACAAAACCTGGAGACCAATACTGGACCTGTCTATACCAAATACGTTTCTGGAGGTTCCAAAATTCAAAATATTGACTCTACAGCAGCTACTGCCCATGCTGGGCAAGAAGGCTTGGCTCGTAACTTTGGACCTAAAAGAGGCATTCCTGGATGTCCCAATCAGACAATCTTGCAGAAGATACCTTAGATTCATAGCTGGCTCAATGCACTACCAATTCTCTGCACTGCCCTTTGGCTTATCTACTGCGCCCAGGGTCTTCACAAAATGCCTGGCTCCAGTAATTGCATTTTGCAGACAGAGGAATTCAGATATATCCCTACTTGGACGACTGCCTTATTCAAGCAGAGAACAAAGACCTTCTTCTAAAGCATCTGGCATTTGTAAAAAGATTACTAATTTGCCTAGGGTACACAGTAAACGAAAAGAAATCAAAACTAGTGCCCTAAATACAACTGCCCAGATGGCTTATCTCACGCCAGATAAACAAAAACAACTGACATATTACTTCAAAAAATTGGCAACAAAGACCCAGTTATCTGCAAGGAAAGTCCTGCAGGCCTTGTGTTTCATTCCATCCTGCATTCTACTAATTCCATATGCTAGACTGCATATGAGCAAACTGCAATGGTATCTAAAAAGTGTTTGGACTCAGCATTGCCACAGCCTGGAGACAGTAATTACACTCATTCCCTGCTTGCAACAGGAGTTTCGATGGTGGGCAGAGGCCTGTCACCACAACAAGGGTCTGCCATTCAGTTTACCCACAGCCAGACAGACACTGACAACGGATGCATCACATTATGCCTGGGGGGCCCATATGGCAGGAAAATGTATTCAGGGCACATGGCCTGCAAGCCAGATGCATCTTCACATCAATCAAAAAGAGATGCTAGCTGTTCAAAATGCCCTGACAGCTTTCAAGGATCTACTTCATCCTGGACAGCTACTGATAAAGACGGACAATACTTGGTCATGTGGTACATAAACAAGCAGGGAGGTACACATTCCTACCCCCTCTGCAACAGTGAATACACTCTAACATCTACATTTATGGTAGGTGCACAACTGTACTTTGTCTCCAGTAACGTCCACCCTGTCATGCTTGCTTGATTATTCTCCTTCTGAAGATTTAAGTAAAATAATTCCCTTTGTTACTGGAGCATAGCAAGTTAAAATACCTTTGGATGATGGTTATAACATACTTGCATTAGTTAATGTTATTTGTGAAGTCCTAACAATAAAGTTAGCTTTTTTATTTTCCAAATTAGAAGATGATTATACTAGATGTGGACCATATAGTCCAGTCTAGTCAGATGTTTATTTTACATCAAGTCCTGTATGCCAAAACTTTTGGTGTAGCCTTCATTAGTGTTTTTGTCTCAACCAAAGCAGTGGATGTTAGATTTCATACTGAAGCAGTGGATATTAGATCTTATATGGGAAGGTAAGCACCTGGGAGTAATACAAGATAGCTAATATTGCCAAAAGAATTGGATTGACTTGGAGTTCCGGACATAATTAAATAAAACATATTTGTTCATATGTGGCAGGTTTTTTGCCCCCACCTTTCTATCATGAGTACCAACCTAGCCCCCATACCTTGCGTGTGCCAGGTCTGTCAGCTAACCCCTTGACCCCCCCTCCCTCCCGAACATATTCTGGTGTATGTGGCATCTTGCTGAAAATGGACAGATATGTTGATGGATTCCATTGGTGCCCTGCCTAGACTAGGTATATTTACTTTATGGTATGATAAAACTTGAAATAAAAAAAGAAGACTATAGAACAACCTTTTCATAAATGGGTTTGTGATAGAAACTATAGCTTGTGGCTTACCTCTGTATGTTTACATAAGTAATATGAAAATATGTTCTAGGAATGGAAGCAAGTCTAAAATGTTGGGACTAACTAGTAGAAGTGGGTGGTTCTAATCAGGGATAGAGTGGATGTGGTAGGTTAGAGTTAATCTGTGAAAAGAGTTTAGAAAAATGAGGCAGTTAAAAGAAGAGATGGATAAGGGCACCTGTGGTAAATTGGGGCTTGGAGACAAGGAGGGAAGTGCAACAGAGAAAAATGTTGATGAATGATGCTTATGGAGTATTGCAGAAATTTAAGCAGCCAACCAGTGGGTTGACGGAAAATTAGATTATTAAATATGTATATTACTCAAGAAATATGGAATAAAATGTGTATTACTAAATTGTGCAGTAGTATTTATGAAGTTCATATATTTCCTTGTAGGTGCCTTCATTAATGTTTTTTATATGTGATTGGGATTATTTAAAAAAAAAAAAAAACACCTTTGGCCAACAGCACACACTGGAGCAGTAATATATGAAAGGGGAGGCTAGTTGTATCTGCTTTGAGCTTCGTCAGTTAGAAACCCACAAGCTAAGGATCCAGGAACTTCCTGAAATCTTTCAAAAAGAGATACCACAATTGGCTCTGTATCTTCTGAGGTTGGTGCAAGATAATGAGCTGCTCAAGTAGAATTTAAATTATCCAGTGTTAGTCATGTTATTTGCCCAGAAATACATAAAAGATTATAAGCCTAAAGCTGTACTGTGCTAGTCCAGAGGTACATGCAGGATGTAGTAACAGACGTGGCTAAAACAGCAGAGAGGGCTGTAAAATGAAAAGATAAATGGCTACAGTGGTCTAAATTACTAGTTTGTAACTGTTGATTAGAGGTATATTTGGGTTGTTGAAGTACTGGGTGATGTAAGCCAGGGAGTTGTCTGGGGATCAGAGAGATGCCCCCCCCCCCCCCCTTAACAATATGTGGATTAGAAAGATGATTATTAGTCGATATTCTTTACTTAATGTCAAAGTTGTTATACTGAAGAATATATGCTCTCTATACTCAACTGTTTTTACTATGGCAGTGAGTTTGTTTTTAAAATGTGAACTTAGTGTTAACTGTGCAAGTTAGTAAAGTTTCTATGCCTAAAATATGCAAGGGCTGGTTTTAACATTTTACTTGTCTTATAAAGTATATTTTTTGCTTTTATTCTTAATAAATCAATTTCAGAGAAAAGAAAGTCACTTAATTCTTAACATCATAATCACCAGATGTAACATTTCCCAAGTATAACAAGTCCATGAGCATTTTGATTGCTTGTAACCTGTATTATAAAGATAGTGCTATGAGGAAAGGACATTTTGGGCCAGGTTCCAACAGAAGTTGCTTCTGTGTAAGTCTGCCCTGGTTCTGAAAGACTTCGGCCAGCATGGATCCAAGTTATCATGTCCTTGGAGGGTTTTCAAACATCTCCTCCAGACATTGAGGGGGAACCATGGCTGATTATTTCTGAAGGGCTGTGGGGGGATTCCTCAAATTTTAGTTTGGGAAGAGATTCCAACTATAATTATTGATTTCCACTAAGGGACAAAGCCGCCGAGGGTCATTAGGGCAGATGTCCCACTTAAAAAAAAAAGGGGGGGGGGCAAAAGACTAATGATATTACCACTATTGCTAAATATTCTCAACGTGAATGGCAGGATTTTACTCAGCGCTTGTTCAGTGCCTTGATGGCATTGAAGCCTCCTCAAGGGGTTTCAGTCCCTGCTTCTCTCTGGTCTTCCAGTCCTGTTAAGAGGACAAGGGAGTGAGATTCCTCGGAGGAAGACTGAGATTCTGGGAAGGAATCTCTAGCTTACTCCTCTCAAATTTATTTTCCTCTACACGCTGGCTGAAAGGAAGAGGATTCTTTGAGCCTGGATTCCCCCTTGGAAGAATTATGCTTTGAGGATACTATTGCTCGTCTGATTGAGTACTTTAATTGGTATTGCTCTCAGGTGTCTAACATCTAAAAGAGGTATTATGAGCTTTTACAAATGGAGTCACTTAAGGCGTCTACAGTTCCTCCTGTTTTTGCTCATTTTTGGGCACCTTTGCTTCTGTAGCTCCTCACTCTCGGCCCCTGGCCCATAAAATCCTGATAGGTTCTATAAGGTGCCTGAGGACTGCAAATTTTTGTTCATGTCCTTCTGCTGATCCTTGTGTGGGTTCTGTCTTGACTGATCAGCCTTCTAAACTTTTGCCATCCTCGAAGCTCCTTGCCTTAGATAAGGATTGTAGAGCCATGGAAAGTTTGGGTAAAAAAGCACATACTGCTGCCATCTTGTCACTTGGTGCTATTAATTACCAAACCCACATGATCAGGTATGTCTTGGCTGTTCTTTCTCAGATAGCTAAGGCTGTGTCTGATCTTCCTGATTCTGAGGGGAAAGCTTCAGCTCTTTCCTGCTTGTGTCCACTTCCCAGGCCACTCATCACCCCGTAAAATGCAGTTACAGTGTGGCTGATACCGCTTCCAAGGCTGCTACCTTTGGTTCTGTTATGAGGCATTATTATTGGCTTTGTCTTCAGGCTTTCCCAAATAATATTAAAGCCAAGCTTTTGGATGCTCCTATGTATGATAAAAAATCTTTCTGGGACAGCTGCAACTGACCTGTTCAAGTCCCTCCATGGTAAGGTTAAGGCCATGCAAGAAATAAAGAATAGTTTTTTTGTCTCCCCTATACCCAAATTTCAGGGGAATTAAACTTCTAAATCCACCTTTGTCTGCAGGCAGACTTTTCAATCTCCCAAAGGTAGGAAGGAGTCTAGGCTTATTCCTCATGCTAAGCCCACTCGGATTCCTTCATCTTGGAAACCTTTCTTCCAGGACAAGCATGTCTCTGTTAGACATTTTGCTCCTCTTCCCATTGGCCATGTCCCCTTATTTCTTCACCTTTCTGTGTTTCTTCAAGATTGACAAAAGATCACCTTGGACTCTTGGGTCCTGTCTGTCATTCATAAGAGGTATTGCCTGGTATGGAATGCCCCCCCCCCCTTCAGACATTCCACAGCCTCCTTCAAACTAACTCTTTCTTTTCCCAGAGATTTTAAAGTCCTTTTTGGATCAGGGCACCATTCAACCTATTCCGCTGACCCAAGTGGGAAGGGTTTTTTATTCCAGGATGTTTTTGATTCCTTGAAAGGCAGGAACTTGTGAGACTAATTTTGGACCAGTCTCCTGCTGCCAATGTTTTGTCTCCGATAACTTTCTTCTGGTCTCTTCTTCCTCTGTCCTATCTCATGGCCAGGGGATTTCTCAGGATTCTGGGGTTTATGGCCACCATCATTCCCATTCTTCTTTTCATTAGGCTCCATACGAGGAAGCTCCAGTGGTATGTCAAATCAGTGTGGCTTCAACATTGCCACCCTTTGGAGTTCCCTGTTAGTTTGCTTCCTTGTCTCAAACTTGAGGTACAGTGGTAGATTTGGCAACTGTCTTTCAATCCTGGACTACCCCTTTAGGCTCTCAATTCCTTCCCAGGAACGATTCACAGATGCCTTAGATCTGGGATGGGGTACTTCTTGCGACCCTCTGAAAGTCCAGGGTCTCTAACCTCCTCATCAGAGGTCAAACCATATCAACACAAAAGACATCAGGGCTCTGCTTCTGGCTCTGCCAGCTTTTCATTTCTTTTCCTCCCTGGTCCCCTCAAAGTCTTCATGGGCAACACCACTGTGATGTGGTATGTCAACAACCAGGGGGGTACGAGTTATTGGCCATCGGTTATCAAGTGACTGTTCAGGCAGTTTACATTCCTTCCAGGCACAATCTAGTGACAGACTCTCTGAACAGGTGCAGAACAATAGGCTCATGAACAGATGCTTCACAGAGATGTGTTTTTGAACATAGTCCATTGGTGGGGTATTCCTCAGGTAGATCTTTTTGTCTGTCCTCTTAACAGACAACTGCCTCTATTTTGTTTGAGAGTACCAAGCCCTCTGACTTGGAAGGTGGGCACCTTGTCTTTTCCTTGGAAGGGAATGTTTCTCTGTGCTTTTCCTTCTCCTCCTCTTCTGCTGCCATGAGTTTTGCACAAGATCAGGCAGGACTCTCCCAGTATCTTGTTGGTGACTTCCTTTCAACTTGGACAGCACTGGTGTTCCCCCTTCTTTATCACCTGGCCAGGGGCAATCACCGAATTTTACCTCACAGGGTGGATATTCTCACACAAGACAAGGGATCTTTTATCCATCCTCACCTGTCCACTCTTCAAATGACATTGTGGTTGATAGGGGTTTGATCCCTTTTAGGCACCTCTTTTCTGGGGATGTGCTTTGGGTTCTGTAGGAGGCCAGAAAATCATACATGTCTAAATAGAAAAGATTTTCTGTTTTGTGCCTTTCTCGCCATCAGGATCCCTTCTTAGTGGGGGTTCCTCTGGTTCTCTCTTATTTGTGTGATCTGTTCCATGCTGGCTTGGCATATTTTTCAGTTAAAGCTCACCTGTCTGTAGTTTCTGTTGGTATGCACTTGAACCCCCTTGACCTCTTGGTTTGAAGTCGAGCAATTTCTTAAAGGCATCCTTCATATTAGGCCCCCAAGAAGCTTATTCCTCCTCCTTGGGTCCTCAGTTTTGTATGTGAGTAGTTGACTAAAGTTCCTTTAGAGCCTGCTAGTTCAGTTTCCTTGTTACTTTGCTTGGAAGACTGTTCTGCTGCTGGCTGTTACTTCTGCCAAGAGTGTGTCTGAACCTCAAGCTCGTATGGCCATTCCTCCTTTTTTTAATTTTCACAGAAAAGGGGGGGTCTCTTTATTCTGATCCTCCTTTTATCCCCAAGCTTGTTAATGAATTGTTGTTTTATCGGTCTGTTTAACCCCCTTAATTTTTTCCTTCTCCATAGTCTGCCAGTGAGAAAGTGCTCCACACCTTGGACCTCCGAAGACAGCTCAGATATTATTTGGATAACAAAGGTTATTTGCAAATCTGAGCAACTTTTTGTTTCTTTTCATCCCAGGACTTTGGGTTTAGCTGTCTCCAAGCAGACCATTTCCTCCTGGATTTCTAAATCCATTTCCTTTTATTGTTTTCATGGTAAATCTTTCTTCATCTGTAAAGGCACATTCTTACTAGGGTGGTTGCTTCTTGTAATGCCTTTTTCAAGGGTTTGGACACCAACTCCTTCCATAAGACTGCTACTTTGTCTTCTATTCAAATTTTCATGAAACATTATACATTAGATGTTGTTTCCAGGGTCAGGACAGCTTTTGCCAAGGCTATCCTGCATGTGTTTGTGGAGGGCTCTTCTGTGCCTTCCTCATCCCAGTCTTCCTTGTGGCTCTTGTACTCTCCCTTCTGCGTAGAATACTGTAACAGTGATATGGAAGGGCATAGTACAGTTGTGTAAAATCTTACCATAGCAGTAAATGTCCTTCTCTTCACTGTTGCAGTATTTTGTCCCTCCTTCCTTTCCCCATCTGTTATAGCTTTTGACCCTGGGTTTTGTTTCCCTGCTGATCGAGGAGCTGTTGCTTCCCTTCCCTGATTTTTTTCTTCTGGATGTGCATGTTCTCCTTTGTCATTGGGGATGTTTTATTCCTCCTGGGTCAATTTAATTCTGAGTATTTGGATCCATACGTCACCTTTATGCCCTGCGTCCTACAAAGGGAGCATGCATGTAATGTGCAATGCCTATAAGATTTAAAGGCTTTGGTATACTGGCAGGACGTTGGGCTATCCTTACAGGAAATCCCTTCTGTGAAGAATACTGCAACGGTGAAGAGAAGGACCTCTACCATTATGGTAAGATTTTACACAACTGTATTGTCTGAAGGTCGTAGAGTGTTTTTATTAGTAGCTCATTCAAATGTATATAACGAGGAGCTTACGGTTTTTTTTTTTTTTTGAGCATTTTTTTGCTTGCTGCTTCATCCTAGGAACTTCCTACCCAGTGCAACATATCTATGCCGTGTCTGCCAGCTGCTCCATTTCCCTCTGAATACTCTCAGATACTGTTGGGGATGATCGTAGAAACTTATGGTATCCTGTGGGTCTTGGTCATCACCATCAGTTGGTGTGTTTTCAACTTTGGTCCTACCCACTACAATGTCTGTGGTGGTGCCTGAGGTGAGGGCATGCATTGGGGATGTATGGCATATTGTCTTGCCTCTACAGCAGCTCAGCCATACCCACTACCCTTTTCCCTCCTTGGGCTATTCCCCCCATCAGCGCAATGTCTCCAGTCTGCACCAAGAATTGCTGCAGGGTATGTTCATCGCTCCGTTGTTGCACCTTTGGTCGGTTGAGCCACTAACTGAACCTGGGTCAGCTGGGCTGTTGTTGGGGCTTTGTCACTCACTGTGCCACCAGAGTGGTATGAAGAGTTTTTCTTCTTGGGCCTGCCCTTTGCCTAGTCAAACTTTCCAGGTAAACAGAGTTAAATAAATAACTAACTAAATAACTAAACAAATTAGTTCATCTGTTGTTAGATTAGTTAGGAGTCTATAAATATTGAATTACAGATATACTTCATAATCTGATTTTGATTGAGCAGTTTTTCAGACACAGGTTTAATGGCACCACATTTACCTTTTCAGGTGAAGACTTTGCAGTTGTACAGCAAGAAATTGTAATGATGAAGGACTGTAAGCATCCAAATATAGTGGCATATTTTGGCAGTTATCTCAGGTATGACTGGACTGTTTTGTATTCAAAATTTTCATGAAGCTTTATGCCTAAGTAATATACTGCTGTGAGAAATTAATGTCTTTTACAGTTCACAGCACATGGATTCCATACGATGTCAGAAGTGTATGTAAGTAATCCCAGGAAATATTCAGCACTTTGATGTGTCTTTCCATTAGTGCAGTTTTAATTTTATGTAGTGACAACAATTAACCCTTTCATGTTCAGGTGTCATGCTTTGCTTAATGTCTGTTGCTTTGCATGGAGAGATGTCAGTTTAACCTAGAACACACAACTCTTCTTCAGGGTACTTGTGTTCTTTCATTTTTCACATTATTTAATTGAGGCAAATTATTGGACTGGATTGGATTACTTTGTCGTTGCCAGGTAAGTACTGTGAAATTTAGAACTTCAGACCTGTGGACTTACTTGGGAGTGTTGATGTTTATTGCTTTCTGTGGTGGTTATTTCTTTCTCACTCAGTTTTTATTTGTTATCCTTTCCCTATCTTGTTGCAAGCATGTGAAAGGAATATTAATAATTCACAATTAGTGCATGCTTTTGGTCTGATTTGGCATTAATTGTTCACATGGATAACATATCCAGGGACAGTGTCAAAAAATACTGGGCGTGAATGATTTTATGAGATTTGCATTATAAGTTAGTAGTCTTTGAGATGCATATTTTTTTCCAGGTAAGTTGCTTAGGAAGGATCATGGTATGGGGCAGCTTAAAGAGTTTCTGTAGAATTTTGTTAAGACCATTTTAAAAAAAGCAGGCCTCTTTTTTTTCTCTTTTATGCTGACATTTTAAATAGCAGGAGAAGTTAGTCTCTTTAGAGCAGAAGAGGAATTGGCATCATGATTATTAACAAAACTGTTTTGTCAGTTAAAGAAGTACTTCCATCAGCTAAAATGGACTCTGCACACTTAAGCCAAGTAACACATGATGCTGAAAACTCTTATGCCGGATAGGGACAGAAAATGAGTCTGTGGAGGTAATAGCTATTTACCAGGATGCACATTGGTACAGCAGTTAGTGTTGCTAACTCACAGCACTTGGTTCTTCACTTTATATTTCATCTAGAATTCCCTCTCTCTGGGATCTCCATGTATTTGTGACCTTTCACCAGGTGCTAAGGTTTCCTCCCACATCCGAAAGGCATACTGTAGATAAGTTGGTGATCCTCCAGGTTGCCTGTTTCTGTGTGTGATGACATGAACAGATGCCAAGTGTAAGATCAGATGTTCTTCGTGTTTCACTGTTGCAGTCATCACACTTGGGTTATGTGCCTGCAGGTAGCCCTCAGTCGGCCCGAATACCAGAGACTTAGTATTTCTGCGTCGGATGCTGTCGCTCCAGGACTGACGTCAGGTTGTCAGGGGTATAAAAAAAGGCAGCCGATGCTATTACATTAGTCTTTCTTGCCGAAGAGCCCGAACCAGAAGCAGTTCGCAAGTGCCAGTCAGCCGCTACCTGAATTTTCATTTACGAATTGAATAATCCTGAAGTCTTTTAAAGCTAAGTACCCCGTTGGGGATCCTTTTTTCTTGCTCTCACCAATGTCAGAAAAATTTAATAATTGTCTTGCCTGTGGAAAGCAAGTACCACGCAGAGGTTTTCATTCTTACTGCGTCACTTGTTTAGGCCTAGACCACGACGTGCCCCGCTGTCGGTTTTGTGCCTTGTTCAATGCCTGAACCATTCATCCGTCAGGCTCTCATTGTCGCTAAATTATTTTGATGTTCTTCGTGTTTCACTGTTGCAGTCATTACATTTAGGTTATATGCTTGCAGTAGCCCTCAGTCGGCCTGATTAACAAAGTCTTGGGTCCTGCGTCGGTTGCTGTCCCTTCCTCCATGATGTCAGGTCGTCAGGGATATAAAACATGCAGCCGACACCATTACATCAGTCTTTCTTGCCGTGCACTGCCTGAAGCAGAAGCAGTTCACAAGTACCGGTCAGCTGACTCCTGAAATTTTCGTTTTCGAGTTTCAGAACCGAAGTCTTCAACTAAAGCTAAGCACCCCATTGGGGAAATTTTTTCTTGCTCCTTACCGATGTCAGTAAAAGTTAATAATTGCATTACTTGTGGAAAGCAAATACCTCATAAAATTTTAATTCGTACTGTATTCCTTGTCTAGGCCCTGATCACAACGTACCTGACTGTCGATTTTGTACTTTAATCAGCGCACTATCTGTCATCGGTATAGTTTTGCCTCTAAATATTTCGGTTCTTGGTTTAGTTATCCAGAAATGTCGGTTAGCCATTCGACTACCGGGATTTCGAAAAAATGCAAGGATAAATACGAGACAGGCTGTCGAGGTCCAAAACTGCCGATGACGCTTTTCCTAAGCCAGTAGCTAGTTTGCCAGTATTCAGTGAGGTGCTTTCGCAGCCCCTGATACCCACTACCCGCTACTTCTGATTCGCAGGCCTCTACTGAGACCCATTCGGAGTCCGGTATGCCGTGAGATGCTTCAACACTGGAACCCGCGGATGTCTCTACCTTGGATGGGTCCGGAGCCGCTGTGCAGGCACCGGCTTCTGAGGGTGTATTCAGGCCTACAGACTTGCATATTAAACTGACGCCTCCTTCTTCATTTAGGCCTAACTCTCGAACCATGCCTAAAAAACCAATGCCAGGCCGCATGCTCAGGCCTCTATGCCTAAAAAAAAAATGATAAGAATGGCTGAAGATCTTATAACTCTAATCAGGGGAAGCCAGCCTCCCACTTCTAAGAGACCTAGGACTGAAGTTGTTTATGAATCTTCTGACCAGGATTCTGATTTGTTTTTATTCTTCTGATTATCTGGATTTGCCCTTATCTACTTATGAGGATTCTGATGCAGAGGACTCTATTCCCTCTGCTTCCCCTCCAGAGGATTTTTCTTTTGGTGAAACCTTACATACTCTTAAGGGAGCATTTCTACTGGGAAAGCCAGGATTTTTCTGATTCAAAAAAGAGGCTTGGGGATTTCTTACCTCTGCCTCAGCATAGGCCTTTAGCTATTCCTCCTGTACTAGACATTGTTGATGCTTTTTCAGAATCTAGTTTGGCCCTTGATTCTGTGCCTCCTGCTCCCAGAAAACCTGACAAATATTACAGGGTTCCCGATTCACACAAGTTCCTTTTTAAAAATCCTATTGCGGATCCAGCGACTATTTCACAGGAACCCAAGGGCATTAAGGCTTCTACTGCTAAAAATCCTACCCCTTCTGATAGAGACTCCAGGGTGCTGGATAGATGGGGTAAGAAGGTTTACACTTCTGCAACCTTGGCCATTAGGGCTTTAAACTGTCAGATGTTCATCGTGTTCCACTGTTGCAGTCATGACTGTAGAGTTCTCCCCTGCCGGCAGGCAGTCCTCGGTCGGCCAGAATCCCAAAGTCTGGGTCCGGCATCGGCTGTTCAGCCATGCTCCCTGACGTCAGAGCGCCAGGAGTAAAAAGCTGACAGCCGACGCCATGTTCTCCAGTCTTTCTTGCCGTGCGGTGATAGCAATTCGCAAGTGCCGGTCGGCTGACTCCTGACAATCTTTTCTGAACAAACTTCAGTCCGAAGACTTTCTTCTCCTACTCAAAGCTAAATACCCCGTTGGGGAAACTTTTTTCTTGCTCCAGTCCAATGTCAGAAAAAGTTAATAATTGTATTTCATGTGGGAAGCAAATACCTCATAAGGATTTTCATTCTTACTGTATTCCTTGCTTAGGCCCTGACCACGACGTAGCTAGTTGTCGGTTTTGTGCTAGATTCAATCAACGTACAATTAAACGAAGGTACGATTTTGCATTTCATTACTTCGGTAGGCGTTTTAATTACAAAATGTCGTCGGATACAGTTCCGGCTACCGGAGTTCACAAACGACGCAAGGACAAAGACAGGCCTCCAAGGTCCAAATCTGACGATATCGTTCAAGCAGAGCCAGCTTCAGGTTCGGCCGTCGTCAGTGAGGCGCTTTTGCAGCCCCTGTCGGCCATTTCGGAACCGATGGCCGAAACGGACTCCCACGAGGAGCCAACTAGGCCTTTGAATATTTCAATTGCAGGACCTTCGGACAATGCTCCTTCGGATGGGTCCGGAGCCGCTGTGCAGGTACCGGCTTCCGAAGGGGTATTCAGGCCTACTCCGCTTCTAATAAAGGCAAAGACAAAGGCAAAGACTCCTACTAAATCAAAGACTGCAACACAGGCCTCTTCTGATCCGGCTCCCAATTCACAGAAACAGTTACTTAAGATGGCGGAGGACTTACTTACTATGATCAGGGGTTCACGTCCCCCTCCAGATAAAAGGCCAAGGCAGGAAGTTTATTATGATTCCTCTGATCAGGCTTCTGTTTCTTCAGTTTCTTCTTCTGACCAGGAATATTCTTTCCCTCCTTATGAGGATTCTGATGCTGAGGAGTCCATACCTTCAGCTTCTCCCCCTGAGGATTTCTCTTTTGGGGAAACTTTGCATGAAATGAGGGAACATTTCCACTGGGAAGGACAGGAGTATTCGGAATCTAAGAAAAGACTAAGGGATTTTCTTCTTCTTCCCCAACATAGACCCCTGGCTATTCCTCCTATTTTGGATATTGTGGATGATGCTTTTTCGGAGGCTAACTTAACCCCTGACTCTTTTCCTCCTGCTCCTGTTAAGCCTGACAGATATTACAGGGTTCCTGATTCCCACCAGTTTTTATACAAGAACCCTACTGCTGACCCTGAAACTATTTCTCAGGGTCCTCAGGGAGTTAAGGCTGCTTCTGCTAAAAACCCCATTCCCACTGAGAAGGATTCCAGATCTTTAGAAAGATGGGGCAAAAAAGTGTACACTTCTGCTACTTTATCTATTAGGGCTTTAAACTGTCAGTTCCATATGCTGAAATACCAGCAATTTCTCCTATCTGTTTTAAAACAGAAGCTAACTTCCATTTCCGCTTGTGCAGATGATAAGGAATTACATGACTTAATGCATGCCACTGAGCAAGTTGGGAAGCATGGTTTACACTGTGGATTTGATGCCTTGGAGGCTTCTTGTAGGGCTGCTGCCACGGGCACAGTAATTAGAAGGCATGCATGGTTAAAGGAACAAAATTTGCCAGATCAAGTAAAAGCTAAATTATTGGATGCTCCTGTTCAGCATAATGTTTTGTTTGGGTCTAAAGCTGAAGAAGTGATTAAAAAGATGGAGGACAAGGCAAAATCCATGCAAACAGTTAAATATTTCTTACAAGTACAGCCACCCAGATTTAGTAGGAATTGGCCTACAAAAAATTGGTCCTTTCCCAGTTCAGACAGGCCTCAGAGGAGTAGATTCAGACGCTCACGAGGAAGGCCTCAAACACAAGCCTCTTATAGACTAAGACAGTGGACTGCTTCCACCCCTAGGGGAGGAGAGGACAGGTCGCAAGCTCATAGGAAACAGACTCAATGATTCCCTCTCTTGGGCTGCAGAAACTTCTTGCCTGGAAGCCCATCTCGGAGGAAAACTTTCTCTTTTTCACCTAAATTGGACTCATATGACCCAAGACAAGTGAGTTCTGGATGTGGTTTCAAGAGGTTACAAATTTTCATACCCCACCAAGGCCAAGCGGATGGCCAGATCTTCCAAAACATCAACGGACAGAGGCCTTAAACCAGGTGGAAGCTCTTTTGGCTATGAAAGCCATAGAACTAGTTCCACTTTCAGAGATGGGACAAGGCTTTTACTCAAGGCTCTTTCTAGTCCCCAGGAAGCAAAATTCATGGAGACCCATTCTGGATCTGTCAGTCTTGAACACCTTTCTAGAGATACCAAAATTCAAGATGCTAACTCTACAGCAGCTACTTCCAATGCTGACCAAAATGCATGGATGGTAACTTTGGATTTAAAGGAGGCATATTTACACATTCCCATCAGGCAGGAACGCAGAAAATACCTCAGGTTCAAGGCCGGATCAAGGCACTTTCAATTCTCTGCGCTGCCCTTTGGATTGTCTACTGCGCCCAGGGTCTTCACCAAATGCCTGGCTCCAGTAGTAGCTTATTGCAGACTCAAGGGAATTCAAATTTACCCTTATCTGGACGACTGTCTTATTCAGGCAGACAGCAAGGAGGTCTTACTCCAGCATCTACAGTTTGTTCAGAATCTTCTCAAATTTCTGGGATTCACTGTAAACATAAAAAAGTCAAATTTGACACCCTCACAACAGATAATTTTTCTGGGCGCTTCTCTAAACACAACAACCCAGATGGCATTTCTGACACATGAAAAACAGTTACAGCTGGCTTCAGCTTTCAAAACCTTGGCAGCTTTAACTCAGCTATCTGCAAGGAGATTCCTGCAAGCTTTGGGTTACATGGCCTCCTGCATCCTTCTCGTACCATATGCGAGACTACATATGAGGAAAATACAGTGGTACCTAAAAAGTGTATGGTCTCAGCATTGCCACAGTTTAGACATACTGATCTCCGTCCTGTCTTGTCTTCAAAAGGAATTCCTTTGGTGATCCAAGGCATGTACTCTAATCAAAGGAAAACCCTTCTGTCTGCCTCCGGCCACTCAGATACTAACCACGGATGCCTCAGATTATGCATGGGGAGCCCATTTTCAGGGCAACTGTCTGCAGGGTCTTTGGACAAAGGATCAGAAGCACCTGCATATCAATTTAAAGGAAATGTTAGCCATTCAGAAAGCTCTATTGGCCTTCAGGAATCTTCTACAACCAGGGCAACTACTGATACGGACAGACAACACCACAGTTATGTGGTACATAAACAAGCAAGGGGGATCTCATTCCTACCCCCTTTGCAGACTAGCCATGGATCTATGGAACACAGCTCTAGCTTGCAATCTGGACCTTCAAGCTCAGTTTCTACCAGGGAAGCAAAACTTCCTGGCAGACAGTCTGAGCAGAAACCTTTCGAACCCACACGAGTGGATGCTGGACACCGAAATATTCAGGATGATAACAGCAGTCTGGGGATGTCCTCACATAGACCTCTTTGCATCCCACCTCAATCATCAACTACAGATTTTTTGCACCAGGACTTTCCACGAACAAGCTTGGAAAGTGGATGCACTATCATTCAGTTGGAGAAACCTATCGGGATATGCCTTTCTGCCTCTTCCTCTTCTTCCACGGGTATTATTAAAGATCAAACAGGACAAGCCCAAGATGATAATACTGCTGGCCCCAAATTGGCCTCGACAGTTTTGGTACCCAACTCTGAAAAACCTGTGTCTGGAGCCCCCTTGGGTTTTACCACAGACTCCGAACCTTCTGTCTCAGCACCAGGGTCAGGTTCTACACTCCCATGTCAGAACTCTCAGCCTGGCGGCCTGGTTAATCCAGGGTCTTTGATTCATTCTCTCCTGCCCAAGCAGGTTATGGATGTCATTTTAGAAGCCAGACGTCCTAGCACTAGAAAATCTTATGCAGGAAAATGGAAAAGATTTTGTTCCTGGATGCAGGCTCAGGATTCTGATCCTCTTCTTCCTAACATTCCTTTGATTTTACTTTACCTGATATCTCTTACATAAGGGTCTATCTTTCTCTTCCATTAAGATACATGCCTCTGCTATTTCCGCTCATTATAATACAGACCCTCCAATCTTTTCCCACCAGCTCATGAGACAGTTTCTCAGAGGAGCTAAGAACTTGAGACCTCCTAGATCTCCTCCCATTCCTGCTTGGGATCTCAACTATGTTCTGGAAAAGCTCACCTTACCTCCTTTTGAGCCTGCTGCCTCTTCTGACATTAAGTTTTTATCTTGGAAAACAGCCATCCTGTTAGCACTGACCCTCTGCCAGGAGAGTTTCAGAGTTACAAGCTCTTATGGCTGTGGAACCTTATATTATTTTTCATCAAGACAGGGTGTCTTTAAGGACTAATCCTACTTTCATGCCTAAGGTGGTTTCTAAAGTGGCTTTAAATCAAACTATTCACTTACCAACTTTTTTCCCCTCTCCTCAAAATAAAGGGGAAAAGGATCTTAAATTCCTTGGATGTACACAGGCAACTACGTTTTTACCTGGACAGAACCAAGGACATCAGAAAATCAGAGCAATTGTTTGTTTCTTATGCTTCAAGTTCCCAAGGCAAAGCCATTTCAGAACAGACCATTTCTAAATGGATTGCTCATGGAATCAGATTTTGTTATTCACACCATGGAAAACAAATCCCAGGAAGTATAAGGACTCACTCTACCAGAGCTGCTGCCACTTCAGCTGCCTTCCTCAGGGGAGTTCCTACCAAAGACATTTTGGAAGCTGCAACTTGGAGTTCAGTGCATACTTTTTCAAAGCACTACAATCTACCTCTCTACTCTAAGTCTAGGGCAGGCTTTGCTTCTGCAGTCTTGCAGGGCCTTTTAGCCGCCCCTTCTTCTTTATGACCACCTCCCTTTCATTCTGCTTTGGGATTCTACCCTACAGTCATGACTGCAACAGTGAAACACGATGAACATAGTACAGTTGTGTACACTTACCATAAATGTAGATGTTCGAGTGTCTTCACTGTTGCAGTCTGGGTTTCCCTCCCTCCTGTCCCCTCTTATTTTTACTTTTGTGTGGTTCCTTCTTTCACCATTCTTCTGAGGTGTATTTGCAAAGGATATGGGGCCTTACTCATTTTGGCACTCCTGACATCTGGGGCAAGAAAAACTGGAGAACATGGCGTCGGCTGTCAGCTTTGTACTCCTGGCGCTCTGACGTCAGGGAGCATGGCTGAATAGCCGACGCTGGACCCAGACTTTGGGATTCTGGCTGACCGAGGACTGCCTGCCGGCAGGGGAGAACCCTACAGGCATGACTGCAACAGTGAAGACACTCGAACATCTACATTTATGGTAAGTGTACACAACTGTACTTTTCATATGTTAAGTATCAGCAACATTATTGGATTGCTTAAACAGAAAATGATGTTGATTCCTGACTGTGTGGAAAATAAAGAATTACAGGATTTAATGCATTCTGCTGAAAAGGTTGGAAAACATACTTTGCAATGTGGGTTTGATTCATTAGAGGCCTCTTGCAGGGCTGCTTTTACTGGGTCTGTGCTCAGAAGGCATGCTTGGCTTAAGGAGCAATCTTTGCCTGATCATGTTAAAGCTAAATTTTTGGATGCTTCCTTAAATCAGGACCGCCTGTTTGGCAACAAGGCTGAGGAAGTTTTTAAAAAGATGGAAGATAAAGCTAAATCTATGCAAACTGTTAAAGGTTTCTTACAAGTTCAGCCTCCTAGATTTAGTAGGCACTGGCCCTCTAAGAAGTAGTCCTTTTCTCAAGCCAAACCCAGACACAGCAGAAACCCCAGTTTTCAGTCCCAGGGGACACACAAGACTAAGCAGTGGGGGGTTTCTGCACACAAATCAGGGAGTAGTAAGACTCCCCCTATGGAAAACTGTCTCAATGACATACTTTTAAAACTTCCAAGCACTTCTCAACTGAATGCTCCTTCAGGTGGAAAGATTGGTCTGCAGGCCAAAAACTGGGAACTCATTACCCAGGACAAGTGGGTTTTAAATATAGTGTCCCATGGATACAGATTTCACTTCCACACCTTTCTAACACCAAGCGGGTGGCCAGATCTACCCCGAAATCAATGGGCAGGCAGAGACCCAAAATTAAGTACTCTCTCTCTCTTAAGCATGGGGGCTATTCAGTTGGTACCAGAAGATGAAAAGAGACAAGGTTTCTATTTGAGACTTTTCCTGGTACCCAGAAAAGACAATTCGTGGTGTCCTATCCTGGACCTTTCTCCTCTAAATACGTTTGTGGTGATTCCAAAATTCAAGATGCTGACTCTTCACCAGCTGCTTCTTATGCTAGGCAAAGATGCATGGTTGTCAACACTAGACTTAAAAGAAGCATACCTGCACATCCCTATCAGGGAGTCTTGCAGAAGATACCTACGCTTCAAAGCAGACGACACGCACTATCAGTTCTCTGCACTGCCCTTTGGCTTATCTACTGCGCCCAGGGTATTCACAAAGTGCCTAGCTCCAGTCATTGCATTCTGCAGGCAAAGAAATATTCAAATATATCCATATCTGGCCGATTGTCTAATTCAAGCAGAAAGCCAGGACATACTTTTGAATCATCTGGCCTTTGTTCAAAGGGTACTGACTTGTCTGGGGTACACCATAAATGAAAAGAAATCACACCTTGTACCCTGTCAACAAATTATATTCCTGGGAGCAAGCTTGAATACAACTTCCCAGATGGCTTTCCTCACGCCAGAGAAACGGACACATTTGACAACCTACTTCAAACAAGTGGCCACAAAAACCCAGTTATCTGCAAGGCAAATACTGCAGGCCTTGGGGTTCATGGCCTCCTGCATTCTTCTAATTCCATATGCAAGGCTGCATATGAGGAAACTGCAATGGTATCTCAAAAGCCTATGGTGTCAACATTCACAGGATCTAGAAGCTATAATTCCTATCATACCTTGTCTACGCCTAGTGTTCCTTTGGTGGGCAGTGGTCTGCCAACAAAACAAGGGACTACCATTTACACTACCCCCTGCCACCCAAACCTTAACAACAGATGCATCAGACTATGCATGGGGGGCTCACCTGGCAGGAAAATGCATTCAGGGCAAATGGAACCCAAGTCAAATGCACCTACACATAAATCAAAAAGAAGTGTTAGCTGTACAGAATGCTCTGACAGCCTTCAAGGGCCACATTCTTCCACGACAACTAATGGTAAAGACGGACAACACCACGGTCATGTGGTACATAAACAAGCAAGGGGTTACACACTCTTACCCCCCTCTGCAGACTAGCAATGGCTTTGCGGAACACAGCCTTGAGCTACCAGTTGAATCTACAAGCTCAATTCCTGCCAGAAAAACTAAATACACTGGCAGATGGACTAAGCAGAAACCTAATGGACCCATACGATTGGAAACTGGAACCAAAGATTTTCAACATGTTGACAGGCAAATGGGGGAGGCCAGATATAGACATGTTTGCCTCCCCCCAGAACCATCAATTGGACAAATTTTGCACAAGGATTCCCCACAAACTAGCTTGGAAAGTGGATGCTCTATCCTTCAGCTGGAAAAACCTATCAGTTTATGCCTTTCCTCCTCTCCCTTTGCTCTCCAAGATACTACTAAAGATCAAACAGGACAAGCCAAGGACGATTTTAATTGCACCAGACTGGCCACGCCAACACTGGTACCCCCTCCTGCGCAGTGTGTCACGCATGGCCCCATGCCACTTGCCTCAGACTCCTTCCCTGTTGTCTCAGCAGGAGAACCAGATTCTGCACCCTCAGCTTCTAACACTGAACCTTGCAGCCTGGCTAATTACTTAATATCTCCTTTACCTTCCCTCAGCAAACCTGTGATGGATATCATTTTAGAGGCAAGGAGGCCTAGTACTAGAAAATCTTATGCTGAAAAATGGAAAAGATTCTGTGCCTGGAACCAATCTCAAGGGATGAGCACAGCAGCACCCAATTTACCTCAGATTTTACAATACTTAACTGAGATGCTTCACAAGGGCCTGTCTTTTTCCTCCATTAAAATCCACGCCTCAGCCATTTCAGCTCATTATAACATAGAACCGCCCCTCTTCTCTCATCCACTGCTCAGGCAGTTCCTCAGAGGGGCCAAAAATTTGAAACCACCGAGGAGAGCTCCAACCCCAGCCTGGGACCTTAACTTGGTATTGGAGAAACTCACTCTACCTCCTTTCGAGCCAGCTGCTACTGCAGACTTAAAATTTCTTTCTTGGAAAACAGCTTTCCTTTTAGCAAGCACTTCAGCTAGAAGGGTATCTGAATTACAGGCCCTTATGGCAGTGGAACCTTTCATCATCTTTCATGCGGACAGGGTGTCCCTCAGAATCGATCCATCCTTCATGCCCAAGGTAGTATCCAGTGTGGCTCTTATTCAGTCCATTCATTTGCCAACATTCTTTCCCAATCCACAGAATAAAGGGGAACGGAAACTGCATTCCTTAGATGTGCACAGACAGCTTAGATTCTACTTGGACAGGACTAAACCTCAAAGGAAATCTGAACAACTGCTGGTGGCATTTGCTGCAGGGTCAGAGGGGAAGGCTATTTCAAAGCAAACCATTTCTAAATGGATAAGCCATTGCATTCATTTCTGCTATAAGCACCATGGAAAACCTATCACCCAGGGGATCAGACCTCACTCCACCAGGGTGCATCTACCTCTACAGCCTTTCTCAGAGGCGTCCCTACCAGGGATACCCTAGAAGCTGCTACCTGGAGTTCTGTACATACTTTCACCAAGGATTATCATTTGCCAATTTTCTCTAAATCCAGAGCTGGCTTTGCCACTGCAGTCTTGCAGGGCCTTATAGCTGGCCCTAATGCTATCTAAATTCCTCCACCCAACCATATGTTTGAGAATCTACCCAAATGTAATGACTGCAACAGTGAAACACAAAGAACATAGTACAGTTGTGTACACTTACCATAAATGTAGATGTTCGAGTGTATTCACTGTTGCAGTCCTGGTTACCCTCCCTCCAGCCCCCTAACTTCTTTTGGCTATACCTTTACTTTCCTTTACTGTGCTGAAAAGCCTTTTTGGTGTATTTGCTTTTTTGTTGGAGGTATATCTTTGTGGTTTTATATTTAATTGCTTCCCATTGGGCGGCACCTGACATCTGGGGCAAGAAAAACTGATGTAATGGCGTTGGCTTGCATGTTTTATACTCCTGACGACCTGGCATCATGGAAGAAGGGACAGCAACTGACGCAGGACCCAAGACTTTGTTAATCAGACCGACTGAGAGCTACCTGCAAGCAGATAACCCAAATGTAATGACTGCAACAAGGAATACACTCGAACATCTGCATTTATGGTAAGTGTACACAACTGTACTTTGTGTACACTTACCATAAATGTAGATTTTGAGTGTATTCACTGTTGCATTCCTGGTTTCCCTCCCTCCAGCCCCCTGATTTCTCTCTCTCTCCCTCCTCTCTATGGCTATTACTCACCCCTTTCAGAGGTATTGGTATTAGTATTTACTTTTTACTGGTGGTGTTTTCCCCACCATAACTTAGCTCCCTATTTGGGGGGCTCCTGACATTTGGGGCAAGAAAAACTGATGTAATGGCGTCGGCTGCCTGTTTTTATACCCCTGATGACCTGACGTCAGTCCTGGAGCGACAGCATCTGATGCAGAAATACCAAGTCTCTGGTATTCAGGCCGACTGAGGGCTACCTGCAGGCAGATAAACCAAGTGTGATGACTGCAACAGTGAATACACTCGAACATCTACATTTATGTTAAGTGTAGACAACTGTACTTTATCCTGTCTTGGACCCACTGAGTGCTGGGATAGACTCCAGTTCTCTTGTGGCCTTGAATTGGATTGTGTGTAATTAAAGAAAAAATGAATGAATCGATATATTATAAAAGTAAACTGAAGTAGTGTAGGTCAGGTTTCTCCGGTTAAAGCATCTTTATTGCATTTTTCCTGATGACAATGTATCGAATTTGGAATGTCTTGTTTCTTTGCTCTCCCTGTAGGCTTGTCAAGTTCCATCAACCTTTTTTTTCACTTGCAACACGGAAATATTGCATTTGATAAGGATACCAGAGAATTGTATAGTAATGTGAGCAAATTACCTGCAGTCAGTGTAGATATCTTTTGCAGAAAGCTGTTAAGCCACCACTGCCAGTGGTTGCTGTGTGGCAAGGAAATGTTTAATGCTGATTGTGTAATGAGTCATTATGCAGTCTTGTAGTGAGTGCTAGTTAGAAATGAGTGAGGGAGTACTAATCGACATGCAAAAGTGCCATCTCAAAACAGAGTAAAGTGATTTGTACATGGGGTTCAAGATCGTAGTGTCTCAGAGAATTTCCCTTACTATTGTGGTACATCATGTGTGAATTAAGTAACAGTGGAGTGGGGTACTTTAGATGGGATTTCACTTTGAAGAATAATTAAGTAACAGTGGAGTGGGGTACTTTAGGTGGGATTTCACTTTGAAGAATAATTAAGTAACAGCGGAGTGGGGTACTTTAGGTGGGATTTCACTTTGAAGAATAATTAAGTAACAGCGGAGTGGGGTACTTTAGGTGGGATTTCACTTTGAAGAATAATTAAGTAACAGCGGAGTGGGGTACTTTAGGTGGGATTTCACTTTGAAGAATAAATTTCACTTTGAAGAATAATTAAGTAACAGCGGAGTGGAGTACTTTAGGTGGGATTTCACTTTGAAGAATAATTAAGTATCAGCGGAGTGGGGTACTTTAGGTGGGATTTCACTTTGAAGAATAATTAAGTAACAGTGGAGTGGGGTACTTTAGGTGGGATTTCACTTTGAAGAATAATTAAGTAACAGCGGAGTGGGGTACTTTAGGTGGGATTTCACTTTGAAGAATAATTAAGTAACAGCGGAGTGGGGTACTTTGGATGGGATTTCACTTTGAAGAATAATTAAGTAACAGCGGAGTGGGGTACTTTAGGTGGGATTTCACTTTGAAGAATAATTAAGTAACAGCGGAGTGGGGTACTTTAGGTGGGATTTCACTTTGAAGAATAATTAAGTAACAGCGGAGTGGGGTACTTTAGGTGGGATTTCACTTTGAAGAATAATTAAGTAACAGCGGAGTGGGGTACTTCAGGTGGGATTTCACTTTGAAGAATAATTAAGTAACAGCGGAGTGGGGTACTTTAGGTGGGATTTCACTTTGAAGAATAATTAAGTAACAGCGGAGTGGGGTACTTTAGGTGGGATTTCACTTTGAAGAATAATTAAGTAACAGCGGAGTGGGGTACTTTAGGTGGGATTTCACTTTGAAGAATAATTAAGTAACAGCGGAGTGGGGCACTTTAGGTGGGATTTCACTTTGAAGAATGTAGCGAGTTTTGATTTTCATTCTCTACCTGGGAAAGCAGTCTTTTGATTGGACTTTTCCATGCTGATTGGTATTGTCTTCTGTCATACAGCCAAGCAGTGTCCATTCCAATGCATATGCATTTATAGTAGTTGCATTTTATGTAATTCCATTAGTTGACCAGGACAGTCCAACTGAGCTTGTTGCCCCTCTTCCACAGAATTCCTGGGAAAAAAGCTTCATGTAGGGCAATTTACAGTAACTATAGAACAATAATACAAGGCTACATTTAAAACATTATCAAGGATGTAAGTGCATATGCACAGAAAGAAAAAAGTAACTGCATTGTCATAAAGAAGTAATTATTTACAGATAATAGATATGAGCATCAGTAAAGATACTGGAAGAGTAGAGAATGGGAAACAAAGAGCATTGAGAAAGATTTGAAGTAATGTGGGAAGGAAGATGAGCACACATAAATGGTGGATACAAGCTACAGAGTACAAGGGCAGGACTGGAATAAGTGTAAGGAAAGTAGTAGTATACACTCACTAGTCAAGGTGATTTTAGTGTAAGAGGTGGATGGCCAAAGAAGGAGAGCTGGTAGAGATAAATCATATTGTGCAGGAGGAGCGTTGTGTGTGTTGTTCAAAGGATGGGGAAGTCAGCTTAATACTGATAAGCAAGCAGCCAGTGGTTGGGCTTGCTTGCAAAGCCATTTGTTCTTTAAGGAAATCTTATTTTATTTATTTGTGTCCTGATGCATTTGTTACAGTCGAGATTACATTGAGGAACCCTTTCAGGTACCTCTTTTGTCAAGGATATGACTTAAACCATGATGGATATAAGCAATACAGGAAATTTCCATCAAGAATATCTAAATCTGCTAATAGCAGGAAAAGCTCTTCAATGCTTTTTGACACCCATCAAAAACTAGGGCAGCTTTACAATATAGTTATTTCTAGTCCACCAGGATCCCCACTCCATGTCACAGAGCAGTGATACCTATGTCTTCTACTCAACCAGCAATTCACTTTCTATAAACATGTTGAAATCCAAATTCATAATGCATTAGCCCAACATGGACTTTTCTACAAAATCTCTCATCTGCTCACCATTGAACCCTGTAAGCTATAGCCATTATTGTCCTACTTCCAAGGCCTGAATACTGTCTGGCCATCATTGCCCTCAGCTCCTCACTTCCAATGTGTTGAAAATCAACTTCTCCAGTTCATCCACCTGCCCAGTAAATTTGAATGCCACTGCCTTACCCTCAGCAAAGGAAAATGGCTATTACTGAGAGACCGCCACTGTTCTCCTTAATACACTACACAGCCTAAGTTACTGCCTATCTCTCCTCAGTAGTGTATTAAAACCTCTAGCCAGTAGGTGCATAATTCACACACACTGCTGTTAGTGTAGCCTCCCTCTACTGTTGCCTGCTGTGAAAGACCCTTCTCCAAGCTCACCCCAGACTGCTGGTACTCTCTCTACCAGATAGTTTTAAACAATCTCATAATCTTGCTTCTTTCAGGAAATTCTCCAGTACTTACTCACTTGAGGAAAGCAGTTGTAATCACTTTAAAGACACTGGCTAACAACATCTGATAAACTTTTTCCTCCTTCCCTGACTTGCTACTTTGCTGTTGTAAGACCCAGCAGTATGTCCCATTTTTTTTACTTATCCATTTCATAGTTTTCTGAACTATTTGCTAGAAGCTCTCTTCCCTGTTGTCAAGCAGTTTAAGTTCAGTTTCTGTCCTACATGTTCTAATTTATTGTATTTATGTACTTGGATTCCATGTAGTTTAAGTTGTACTCTAGTGTATTGTATAGTTTCATTCTGTACTGTGTGCTCTTTATCTGCTGTTGTAATTATGTGGTTTGATCTCTTGTATTTTGTTATTGCCTACTCGGCCCAGGTCATGGTTGAAAAGGTTCTTCGGACCAGTCACCCAATAAACAAACATCAGATAAAATAAGTAAACCAACTTTTCTACATAATTTATGACAAATTACCTGAGAGGTGTCCAGTGAAGTGTCCCAGAGAGGTATTGTTTATTAGTTAAACTGGATAGGACATTGGGCAGATAGCATTGGTAATAGAAGCTGGTAAAGAAGGATGTTGGAGGGTAGATTTGTGGGAAGGTAAAGTGTGTGGAATGTTTTTGAAACAATTAAGACAAGTTGAAATGCGAAGGTAGTAGATTGATGTAACAGTATAGGCAAAACAAATAAATTATTTCTGTGTCCTTTGTGGACAGATTTGCAGAATTAACGTTTTGAAAAATGTCTTTGGAGTCCTAACATAAGATGACCTTATTTCAAAAATGGTTTAAGACGACTTCTGACGGAAACTGGATGTAATGAACATGATTTGCATCTGTATCTTTACAGCTAATGTAAAGTTAACTCATCTTTACTTCATATGTTTGGTAAGATAGGCTGATATGCAGGCTGCAGGCTTTGTGAAATTAAGTGATTTGCTTATTTCAAATATGGCTACTGTGGGGTGGAGCTAATCATGTTTGGCATAGCTGCCAACTTCTTTATATCCCCTATTTTTTTGAGTATTGCCATGTCATTAACTTAGCACTATCTTTCAGAAACTAGATCAGTCAACTACTTGCACAGAAAGTGTTGCTTTTCTAATACTACAGAGGCTTGAGTGTTTGAATTCAATATGCAGCACATTCTAGATCCATTCACTGTGCTGCTTTTGAAATGTAAAAGAGGTTTCTGTAAAGTTTCTTCACCCAGTAAGCCTATTGCAAACAATTTCTGTAGTAGCTCCTTAATTAATTTATTGTGTTTGTAAACTAGTGCGTTTATAATCTAGTTCATTGTGGGAATTCCTATGTAAGGGAGTTTATTTTGCTTAGCCTGCTGTCAGGAGTGTGTTTTTGTCATCTTTCACAGGGTTTGCTAGTCATGTTTTTCTGTACCGCTTATCCTCTTAGAGCAAGAAATTTGGGCAAAGCCATAAAAGAAAAGTGGGACAAAGGCTCAAAAATAGGGATAGATGTTCATCGTGTTACACTGCTGCAGTCATTACACTTGGGTTATCCTGCCGTTAGGTGGTCCCGCAGTCGGCCAGAGTTCCAAAGTCTTGGTCCGGCGTCGGTTGCTGTCGCCTCTTCCCTGACATCAGTGTGCCAGGGGCATATAAGATGCATCCGACGCCTTTTTCTTCAGTCTTTCTTGCCGCGTGGTGCCCGAAGCAGAAGCAGTTTGCAAGTGCCAGTCGGCCGACTCCTGAGATTTTCGAAGTCGAATTTCAGATCCGAAGTCTTCAATAAAGCTAAGTACCCCGTTGGGGAAACTTTTTTCTTGCCTCAGACAGATGTCAGAAAAAGTTAATAATTGTATTTCTTGTGGGAAGCAAATACCTCATAAGGACTTCCACTCTTTCTGTATTCCATGCCTAGCCCTGATCACAACGTCACTAGTTGTCGGTTTTGTGCTAGATTTAACAAACGCACTATAAAAAGATGTTTTGATTTTGCTTTGCACTACTTTGGCCGAAGGTTCAATTATACTATGCTGTCGGATCAACTGATGACCACAATACCGAAAAAATGCAAAGCCAAGGATAAAGACAGGCATCCCAGGTCCAGAACCGACGACGAAACCTCTTCTAGGCCAGTCGCCGGTTCGCTGGTTCTCAGTGAGGCGCTTTCGCAGCCCCTGACACCCGCTACCTCAGAGCCACAGGCCGCCTCTGACTCCCACGCGGAGACAACTAGGCCTCTGGAAACTCAAGGTATTGGGCCTACGGAAACTAATCCCTCAGATGGGTCCGGAGCCGCTGAGCAGGCATCTGCTTCTGAGGGTGTTTTCAGACCTTCACAACTTACCATTAAAACAACAGCCAAGACAAAAGTACCATTAAAGACAAATAAACAAGTACAGCATTCTCCTGGACAGTCTTCCATGCCTAAGAAACAGATGCTTAAAATGGCGAAGACCTCATTACTCTAATCAGGGGTTCCCATCCCCCTCCTGAGAAAAGGCCCAGGCAGGATGCAGACTGTGATTCCTCTGATCAGTTTTCCATTTCCCCTGATTCCTCTTCAGACCAGGGATACTCTCTACCCCCCTATGAGGACTCTGATGCTGAAGAATCTATCCCTTCAGCCTCTCCTCCTGAGGATTATTCTTTTGGGGAAACTTTACATACCATGAGGGATCATTTCCATTGGGAAAATCAGGATTACTCAGAATCCAAAAAACGGCTCAGGGATTTCCTTTTATTGCCTCAGCACAGGCCCCTGGCTGTTCCGCCTGTGCTAGATATTGTGGATGATGTGTTCTCTGAATCCAGCTTATCTCCTGATTCTTTGCCCCCTGCACCAGCCAAGCCAGATAGGTATTATGGAATCCCTGACTCTCACAAGTTTCTTTATAAAAACCCTTCTGCTGATCCAGAAACTATTTCCCAGGGTCCAAAAGGGGTTAAGGCTTCCATTGCAAAAAATCCAGTACCCTCTGACAAGAGATTCCAGAGCTTTGGATAGATGGGGGAAGAAAGTATACACTTCTGCAACTTTAGCAGTAAGAGCTTTAAATTGCCAGTTTCACATGCTTAAGTACCAACAATATTTAATGGCTCAGTTAAAACAGAAAATGCTCGCAAGCTCAGAAGCTCCTGATTGCAAAGAAATGCAGGATTTATTGCATGCAGTTGAACAAGTGGGAAAACATACTCTGCAATGTGGTTTTGATTCTTTAGAGGCCTCTTATAGAGCCGCAGTTACAGGTTCTGTAATTCGAAGACATGCTTAGTTAAAAGAACAGAGTTTACCTGATCATGTTAAGGCAAAATTATTGGATGCTCCTTTACAGCATGATACCTTGTTTGGTGTTAAGGCAGAAGAGATGTTAAAGAAAATAGAGGATAAAGCTAAATCTATGCAAACAATGTAGGATTTCTTACAAGTGCAGCCACCTCGATACAGCCACCTCGATTTAGCAGAAATTGGCCAACAAAGAATTGGTCCTTTCCAGTGTCAGGCAGGCCACAGAGAGGCAGATACAGACGCACAAGAGGCAGATCTCAACCCCAAGGCTCAAACAGACAATGACAGTGGGGCACCTCAACCCCAAAAGGAGGTGAGGACAAGTCTCAACCTTACAGGAAACAGTTACAATGACTTTCCCCTTCGTACGCCAAGCACTTCCCTTTTGGAAGCCCCCTTAGGGGGAAAACTAGCACTTTTTTCTCAAAGCTGGCAATCACCCAAGACAAATGGGTTCTGAATATTGTGTCTCAAGGTTAACCGGTTCCACTTTCATACTTTACCAAGGCTAAAAGGAATGCCAGACCTGCCACAAAATCAATGGGCAGAGGCACAAAAACAAATTTCAGCCCTCATGGACATGAGAGCTATTCAAAAAGTACCACAACAGGAACAAGGACAAGGATTTTACTTGACTCTTCCTGGTCCCCAGAAAGGACAAGGCCTGGAGGCCCATACTAGACCTTTCAATTCTAAATACTGGATATTCTGAAATTCAAAATGTTGACATTACAGCAGCTTCTACCCATGCTGGGCAAGAAGGTTTGGCTTGTTACTCTGGACCTCAAAGAGACATACCTGCATGTCCCTATCAGACAAGATTGCAGAAGATACCTCATATTCAAAGCTGGTACAATGCACTACCAATTCTCTGCACTGCCCTTTGGCTTATCTACTCTGCCCAGGGTCTTCACAAAGTGCCTGGCACCAGTAATTGCATTTTGCAGACAAAAAGGAATTCAAATATATCCATACCTGGACGACTGCCTCATTCAAGCAGAGACAAAGGACATTCTTCTACAGCATCTGGCATTTGTAAAAAGGTTGCTAATTTCTCTGGGGTACACAATAAACGAAAAGAAGTCAAAACTAGTGCCCTCACAACAGATTATATTCCTGGGTGCCAGCTTAAATACAACGGCCCAGATGGCTTACCTCACACCAGACAAACAAGTTCAACTAACTCAATATTTCAATTACTGGCAAAAAAAGTCCCATCTCCCTGCAAGAAAAATTCTGCAGGCCCTGGGATTCATGGCATCCTGCATACTACTACCATATGCCAGACTGCATATGAGGGAATTACAATGTACCTAAAAAGTGTTTGGACTCAGCACTCTCACAGTTTAGAAACAGTAATACCAATGATTCCCTGCCTACAACAGGAGTTTCGATGGTGGGCACAGGCATGTCACCTAAACAAGGGTCAGCCTTTTACCCTACCCACAGCCAGGCAGACTCTAACAACAGATGCTTCAGATTACGCCTGGGGAGCACACATGGCAGGAAAATGCATTCAGGGCAAGTGGACCACAGACCAGATGCATCTTCACATCAATCAAAAAGAGATGTTGGCTGTTCAAAATGCCCTAACAGCATTCAAGGGCCTTCTGCATCCAGGACAATTATTATTAAAGACAGACAACACCACAGTTATGTGGTACATAAACAAACAAGGGGCACTCATTATTATCCCCTATGCAGGCAAGCCATGACCTTGTGGAACACAGCTCTAACGTATCAAGTTCACCTGCAAGCACAATTCCTGCCAGGAAAGAAAAATACTCTGGCGGACGATCTAAGCAGAAATATCATGGACCCCTCGCGAATGGAAATTGAATCCACAAATCTTGAGCATGGTAACGCAAAAATGGGGATGCCCAGACTTGGATCTTTTTGCCTCCCCACTGAATTGCCATCTACAAAAATTCTGCACAAGGACTTATCACAAACAAGCATGGAAAGTGGATGCTCTTTTGTTCAGCTGGAAAAACCTAAAAGTTTATGCCTTCCCGCCACTGTCTCTCCTTTCAAAGGTACTCCTAAAAGCCAGCCAAGAAAAACCACAGATGATTCTGATTGCTCCAGACTGGCCACACCAGCACTGGTACCCTATCTTAAGGAACTTAGCTCAAGGCCCACCATGGATTTTGCCTCAAATTCCACACTATCTGACTCAACAAAACAATCAGATCCTGCACGGTCAGCTCAAAACCCTAAACCTGGCTGCATGGCAGATTCATTAGTCAAACAGGCAACACCTCTCTCTAAAGCGGTTATGGATGTCATTTTGGAGGCCAGGAAGCCTAGCACCAGGGAAGCTTACTCAGAAAAATGGAAGAGATTCTGCTCCTGGAACCAGGCTCAAAGCCTTGACCCTCTTGATGTTCATCGTGCATACAGCTGCAGTCATAACAGATGGGTTCTCCTGCCGTCAGGCGGGTCCTCGGTCGGCCGAATTCCAAAGTCTAGGTCCGGCGTCGGTTGTCGTCGCTTCTTCCCTGACGTCAGTGCGACAGGGGTATAAAGGATTCAGCTGACGCCATTTTCCCAGTCTTTCTTGCCGCGCGGTGCCCGAAGCAGAAGCATTTCGCAAGTGCCGGTCGGCCAGCTCCTGAGATTACGAAAATTTGGAAACCGAAGTCTTCTTAAAAGCTAAGTACCCCATTGGGGAAACTTTTCTTGCCTCACACCGATGTCAGACAAAGTTAATAATTGTATTTCTTGTGGGAAGCAAATACCGCATAAGGATTTCCATTCCCTCTGTATACCTTGTTTAGGCCCAGACCACGACGTCTCGGTCTGTCACTTTTGTGCTACATTCAACAAATGCACTATTAAGCGTCGGGCGGAGTTCGCCCAGCATTATTTTGGGAAAGCATTTAACTATACTATGTCGTCGGATACTCCGACTCCGGTTTTGTCTAAAAAACGCAAAGACAAGGACCGACACATGAGGTCCGCGGCCTCTACCGGCACCACGCCAAAGCCGACTACACATGGTCTGGTTCTCAGCGAGGCGCCTACGCAGCCCCTGACTACCGACGACACTTCTTTGACGGTGTCTCCTGTGCCCGAGGTCGCAGGCTCCTCGACCCACACCCCGACTACAGATACCGAAGCCACTCTTGGCGTTGAATCTCAGAATGTGGACAGGTCCACCTCCACTCTAGGTGTCTTCAGACCTTCCTCTTCTTTCTCCATCAAGGCTTTCACAAAGTCTAAAGCAACCATGCACTCTAAGAGACCAGCTACACAGGGCCCATCTCCAGGCCCCATGCCTAAGAAACAGATGCTTAAAATGGCTGAGGATTTAATTACTCTTATCAGAGGTTCTCAGCCCCCACCGGACAAAAGGCCCAGAGTGGAGGAAGATTCCCCTCCTCTGATCAGGGCTCCATTATTTCAGAGCATTCTGATGATCAGGAACATTCTTACTCCCCTTTTGAAGACTCTGATGCGGAGGAGTCCATCCTTCTGTCTTCCCCAGAGGGTTACTCATTTGGGGAAACTTTGCATACCTTAAGGGAACACTTCCACTGGGAAGGCCAAGATTATTCAGATTCCAAGAAAAGGCTCAGGGAATTTCTCTTGCTACCTCAGCACAGGCCTCTGGCTATACCTCCTGTCTTGGACATCCTAGATGATGTTTACTCGAGGCTTGCCTTAACCCGGACTCTCTACCTCCAGCTCCAGTTAAGCCTGACAGGTACTACAGGGTTCCTGACTCGCACCAATTTCTATACAAAAGCCATGCTGCTGACCCAGAAACCATCTCACAGGGCCCCAAGGGAGTTAAGGCCTCCATTGCTAAAAATCCATTACCTACGCAGACAGACTCCAGATCCTTAGAAAGGTGGGGAAAAAGGTATATACCTCGGCTACCTTATCCATGAGGGCCTTAAACTGTCAGTTTCATATGCTAAAATACCAACAGTTTTTGTTATCACAATTGAAGAGTAAAATGTCACAACCTGAACAACCAGACTTGAAGGAGTTGCAGGATTTGATGCATAGTGCAGAACAAGTGGGTAAGCATACCTTACAATGTGGTTTGATGCTCTAGAGGCCTCATGTAGAGCTGCTGTTACAGGATCAGTCATACGTAGGCATGCCTGGCTCAAGGAACAAGCCTTGCCTGATCATGTCAAAGCTAAATTACTAGACGCCCCTCTTCAAAAGGATGTACTATTTGGTGCTAATGCTGAGGAAGTGTTAAGGAAAATGGAGGAAAAGGCTAAATCAATGCAAACTGTGAAAGAATTTCTACAGGTACAACCCCCACGTTTTAGTAGAAATTGGCCTTCCAAAACTGGTCCTTTCCTGCCACGGACAGACCCCAAAGAGGCAGATACAGGCACCCGAGGGGCAGAGGACAATCCCAAGGATCGTTTAGAGGCAGACAGTGGCAAGCTCCTACACAAAGAGGTGGTGAGGATAACTCGCAATCTTTCAGAAAGCAAACCCAATGACTTTCCCCTTTGCATGCCAACCAAGTCTCAAATGGCAGCCCCCTTAGGAGGAAAGCTGGCATTATTTTCAAAAAATTGGCATATTGTCACAAAGGACAAATGGATCCTGGACATTATAAACAGAGGCTACAAATTCCATTTTCACACCCTTCCAAAAATGAGAGGCATGCCAAACCTGCCACACAATCAAAGGGCAGAGGCACAAAGGCAAATTACAGATCTCATAAACATGAAAGCTATTCAAGAGGTACCTACGCACGAACAAGGTCAAGGTTTTTATTCCAGGCTATTTCTGGTGCTAAGGAAGGGAAAAGATTGGAGACCTATTTTGGACCTATCCATCCTAAACACATTTCTACTCGTACCAAAATTCAAGATGCTCACTCTACATCAAGATGCTCACTCTACAGCAACTTCTTCCCATGCTGGGCAAGGAGTCTTGGCTGGTAACATTGGACCTCAAGGAGGCATACCTGCATGTCCCAATCAGACAAAATTGCAGAAGGTACCTCAGGTTTCTTGCAGGTTCAACCCATTATCAATTGTCTGCATTGCCCTTTGGCTTATCTACTGCACCCAGAGTATTCACGAAATGCCTGGCATCAGTAATTGCCTACTGCAGACTTCAAGGGATACAAATATACCCCTATTTGGATGACTGCCTGATCCAAGCGGACAGCAAGCACATTCTTCTGAAACATCTGGCTTATGTAATAATGTTGTTGAACTCTCTGGGATACACAGTCAACAAAAAGAAATCAAGGCTAATACCCTCTCGGAAGATAATTTTCCTGGGTGCCAATTTGGACACAAACACCCAGATGGCCTACCTCATGCCAGAGAAGCAGGGGCAACTAATTCAATACTTCAGAACACTAGCAAATTGCACCAGGCTGACTGCAAGGAAAATCCTGCAGGCTCTGGTATTTATGGCATCTTGTATCTTACTAATCCCATGTGCAAAGCTGCATATGAGGAAACTACAATGGTACCTGAAAAACATATGGTCTCAACACAGCCACAGTTTTGAAACAATAATACCACTAATTCCATGTCTGTAAAAGGAATTTCTGTGGTGGGCTCAAGCATGTCAAACAAACACAGGTCTTCCATTCAGCAAGCCTCAAGCAAATCAAGTCATCACAACAGACGCCTCGGACTACGCTTGGGGGGCGCACATGACAGATCGGTGCATTCAGGGCAAATGGTCCCAAAAAGAAAAGCACCTTCACATCAATCAAAAAGAAATGCTAGCTGTAATAAATGCTATTATAGCTTTCAAGGACCTTCTACAACCAGGTCAACTATTGATAAGAACGGACAACACCACAGTTATGTGGTACATAAACAAACAGGGAGGAACACAACAGGCCCTACTCTCCAAGGAGGTGCAGGATGTCATTTTGGAGGCCAGAAGGCCATCAACTAGAAAAGCTTACTCCGCAAAATGGAAACGTTTTTGTGTCTGGAATGAGAAAAAGGGCCAGGACCCTGGAAAACTGAATTTACCTCAGATACTACAATATTTGGCTGAACTGCTAAGCAGTGGACTTTCTTTCTCCTCCATCAAAATCCATGCCTCAGCCATTTCTGCAGAATACAACACTGATCCACCTTTATTCTCTCACCCTCTCTTAAGATAGTTCCTCAGAGGGGCTAAGAATTTAAGACCTCCAAGGAAACAACCAATACCTGCTTGGGATCTTAATTTCATTCTGGAAAAACTGACCTTGCCTCCCTTTGAGCCAGCTGCCTCATCAGATTTGCAATATTTGTCCTGGAAAACAGCTTTCCTTCTGGCTATCACCTCAGCTCGTAGAGTTTCAGAACTACAGGCTCTCATGGCTGTCCAGCCTTTTATCATTTTCCATCAGGACAGAGTTTCCTTACGAACCAACCCGTCCTTTATGCCTAAAGTGGTATCCAGGGTAGCTTTAAATACATTTACCTACTTTTTATCCTAATCCTCAAAAAAAAAAGGGGAGAGATTACTACATTCCTTGGACATCCACAGACAACTGCGTTATTATTTGGACAGAACAAAGCCTTTCAGAAAATCAGAACAGCTCTTTGTGGCCTATGCGGTGGGAGCTCAAGGAAAGCCAATTTCCAAACAGACAATCTCAAAATGGCTAGCCCACTGCATACGCTTTTGCTATTCCTTTCATGGCAAAACTGTACCTACAGGCATTAGAACTCATTCCACCAGGGCCACAGCCACCTCTGCAGCCTTCCTCAGAGGAGTTCCTACCAAGGATATTTTGGAAGCAGCCACTTGGAGTTCTGTGCATACCTTCTCCAAGCACTACAACCTACTATTATACTCCAAATCTAGAGCAGGCTTTGCCACTGCAGTCTTGCAGGGCATTTTGGCTCCTCCTAGTTCCAACTAGTGCCTACCACCCCTTTCTTAGCTTTGGGATTCTACCCATCTGTTATGACTGCAGCTGTATGCACGATGAACATAGTACAGTTTTGTACCTACCATAAATGTAGATGTTCGGGTGCTAATACAGCTGCAGTCCAGGTTTCCCTCCCTCCTTCCCCTCTTGGGACAGGCCTATAGGCTAACACATCCTCATACAACCTGATTGGGGTATTCATTTATGATGTATTTGCTTGCAACTACTGTATTTTGATTATATTGCACTGCATTATTACACAAATTTATGTATTGCCTTCCTTCTGGGGACACCTGACATCTGGGGCAAGAAAAACTGAAGAAAATGGCGTCAGTTGGTTCCTTTATGCCCCTGTCGCACTGACGTCAGGGAAGAAGCGACGACAACCGACGCCGGACCTGGACTTTGGAATTCGGCCGACCGAGGACCCGCCTGACGGCAGGAGAACCCATCTGTTATGACTGCAGCTGTATTAGCACTCGAACATCTACATTTATGGTAGGTACAAAACTGTACTTTCCAAACATTCCTCAGATTTTACAATGCTTAACTGAGATGCTGGACAGAGGCCTATCCTTCTCATCAATTAAGATCCACGCCTCTGCCATTTCAGCACATTACAACACGGATCCTCATTTATTCTTTCATCCCTTGCTAAAGCAGTACCTCAGAGGGGCTAAAAACATAACTCCGCCCTGGAGAACACCAACTTGGGACCTCAATTTCATTTTGGAAAAACTGACCCTACCACCTTTTGAGCCAGCCAATACAGCTGATCTAAAATTTTTATCATGGAAAACAGCTCTGCTCCTGGCAGTAACTTCAGCACGAAGAGTCTCAGAGCTACAGGCATTAATGGCAGTGGAACATTTTGTAATTTTTCATCAGGGCAGGGTTTTCTTAAGGACAAACCCTACCTTTATGCCAAAGGTGCTATCTAGTGTGGCTCTTAACCAAACCATCTATTTGCCAACTTTTTATCCAAACCCCCAGAATAAAGGGGAGAAACTTCTGCATTCTTTGGACATACACGGGCAGCTACACTTCTGCTTGGAAAAAACAAAAGCTTTCAGGAAAACTGAGCAACTGTTTGCAGCATATGCTGCAGGATCACAGGGCAAGGCTATCTCAAAGCAGACTATATCCGAATGGATAGGACACTGTATTCATTACTGCTACACACAGCATGGAAAATCAGTCCCAAATAACATTAGGCCACATTCCACCAGGGCAACAGCCACTTCAACAGCCTTTCTCAGAGGAGTA
This sequence comes from Protopterus annectens, assembly GCF_019279795.1. NCBI lineage: Eukaryota > Metazoa > Chordata > Ceratodontiformes > Protopteridae > Protopterus > Protopterus annectens. The sequence goes on from NC_056727.1 coordinate 547,040,987, forward strand.
CCTACCAAGGACATTTTGGAGGCTGCAACTTGGAGTTCAGTGCACACCTTTACCAAGCATTACTACCTGCCTCTTTCCTCTAAGTCCAGAGCAGGATTTGCCACTGCAGTTCTGCAGGGCCTCATAGCCAATCCTAACTCTTTATAGACCAGCCACCCAACCTTAGCTTTGGGATTCTACCCAAGTGTAATGACTGCAGCATTGTAACACGATGAACATAGTACAGTTTTGTACCTACCATAAATGTAGATGTTCGAGTGTTCACACTGTTGCAGTCCAGGTTACCCTCCCTCCATCCCCTCTGAACTAGCTGGACTTATCTATACCTTTCTATCCTATGCAACCTTTGTGGTGTATTTGCTTGTAACTGAAGGTATTGTTTTTATTTTATATGTATATTTTTTATTAGCAATATGTATTGCCTACCTACTTGGGGGCACCTGACATCTGGGGCAAGAAAAACTGAAGAAAATTGCATTGGATGCATCTGATATGCCCTTGGTGCACTGACATCAGGGAAGAGGCGACAGCAACCGACGCCGGACCAAGACTTTGGAACTCTGGCTGACTGCGGGACCTCCTGACGGCAGGATAACCGAAGTGTAATGACTGCAGCAGTGTGAACACTCGAACATCTACATTTATGGTTGGTACAAAACTGTACTTTTCTTAAACAATCTAGATTTACAGAGCTGACATAAGTATATTTTTGCACTTTATGTAACTGTTAAGTGTTTTTTAGTAGTACTGCACTGTTTTTTTTATTTGCTTAACATTACTGCACTGTTTTTATTTATTTGTTTAATTGAATTAACTTTTCTGTGTCTGCATTTATATATTTGCTGATCTCTGGTTGAATTTTGTTTTTCCTCCCATCCTCCCGCCAAACTGGTGTTGTGTTCTTGACATTGGTGGCTTTTGCAGTTGCCCGCCCCTTACTGTAAGTTTGATCTGGGACAGTCCACCCAGTCCCATCTCATTAGCCCATTCTACCTGATACAGAGATCATTTGGGAAGGCCAAACCCCTTAGTTTCTTAACCTTGATATCTTCTGTTCCTCTTCTCTCCCTTTCCACTTTATTCAGCTGCTATTACTGTATTGGTGTTTCCTCTTCCTACTCTATTACTTCATCTTGCTTTTTCTGCTACTTGCTGCTTGTTCTCTAGAGTGTTCAATTGAATTTTTTCTGCAGCATTTATTACTGCTTGTTTATAGCCTGTTTAAATTGTAAGTGTTATTCTAAGCCTCTTAGTTGTGGTTTAAGTGCTTGGGCTTTAGGCCTAGCCCTTAGCTCTCCCTGGCCTTTCTCCCTCAGATTCTGGCAAATATGGTTGGACAATTTCTTTCAGTGTCTCCTGCCAGTCTGGTTGATATTAGCATCCTGAGACAGTGTAGCAATTGCCTCATATAGACGGACAACCATCTACTACTACCACCTAGGAATGCAGTTTGCGAGAGATGCAATTACATTAGGAACCTAGAGTCTATACTTTCTCTCCCTCACAAGCCAGTACATCTGGCACTGAGAAGGTTGTCAGCACAATCACTACACCTTAGACAACACCCACACCTACACAACACACACTCACATATGCGGAGGTCCTAAACAAAAGCATACCCAAACAAAGGAGACCTCCGAGGCAAAAACCACACGCAATCTCCACAGCCCTCCACATCACATACCATGCATAGTCCACACACATGTCTCTCACAGCCACTAAGGCTTAACCATAAACCCATCATATTAGTCATAGGAGACTCCATTGTGAGACAAACAGATATGCCTCTCACCTGGCTGGATAAGGAGAAAGTCATGGTTAGTTGTCTATCAGGGGCCTGACTCCACCAAATCACATATGCACTCACATTTCTCAACAATAGGTACTGTTATGACTCTGTTATAGTCCATGTTGGCATGAATGACTTGAGACATACCTCCCTGGACTATGTGAAGAGAGACATGATTGAACTCGCTGAATGTGTCCCAGGCAGGTATGTCCCTAGCCTTAAGCAGCATTCTATGATCACCAAGAATGATGCCTCAATACAAACCGAAAAATGACTGACTTTAACAATTGGCTTAGTTTCTGGTGTCATTCCAGTGGGATGCAGTACCTGACAGTCTGGGAAGATATGATCGAAAGACCACGATGCTTTGCCAGAGATGGCTTGCATCTGTTTAACTTCAGCTTCAGGCTTCTGGCAAAGGCTCTTGCCTCCCCCATACTTCCTTTTTTAGGAAGAGTGACAAGGTTAAAACTACCAAAATAAAAATTTCAACAAAATGCAAATTAAAGGTCATGCTGCTAAACGGTAGGAGTCGAAATATGAAACTGCACTCATTGCAAGCACTCTTAACCCTGGAAAATGCTGACATCTGCGCAGTCACAGAAATCTAGTTCAAAGCTGTGGAGAGCACCCCAGCCTTGCCTGGTTACTCATCCTATCATACATTCAGACCCCAAACTGTGGGCAATAAAACTAAAGGAGGTGGAGTTTCAATATATATTAAAGACATACATATCTCCAGGCTAGTCAAACAGTATGACGCACAGGAAGTACTCCAGGTGCAGTTAACCATTGACAAGACCCCAGTACAAATCATAGCTAGCTACTGGCCCCCAAATCTGACTCGATGCCCAATCTGCTTGTCCGGACCTCTTCGAATCTATCAAGATTCAACCATTTACCCTGATCCTGGGTGACTTTAACTACTCAAATATAGATTGGAAGAACTACTCATGCCAGAACACAAATGCACAGAGATTCCTAGATTTTGTCAGTGCATATGCCTTGGAACAGCTAGTCGATACCCCCACAAGAGGTGATAATATCTTGGACTTGGTATTAACAAACATGAGTAATCACTTTAGCATCTCTGGAGTATCATCCTCCCTGGTAAGATCCGACCATAAAGCGGTCACTTTTGAAGTCACCATCTCCCCCTACCCCCTTTAGCTGGGCTTAAACAAAAAAAAAGTCTCCAAAGCTGATTACAGCCTCCTGAGGGATGGTATAAACAGCTTCACAGTCCCCTCCCCCTCTCTAGGAACTGGCACCAGTATCCAGAACTACACCAACGCACTATACGAGCATTTATATAGATGCATGGAATCAGGAATACCGAACAGAACTAAATCATCCTCTGCAAGGAAGAGTAAGCCTGTCTGTTAGACATCTGCAATAAATAAACTTTGTAATAAAAGGGGAAAAATTGCCGTCCAGGACCAAGAAGGAGCAGGTGCAAAATTGGAAGCAATCTCTCCTTACCCTGAACAAGCAAATGGGAGCACTAGTGAAGTTCTCCAAAGCAAACTTCGAGTCCAAATTGGCCACATCTACTAGAGACAATCATAAGGCCTTCTTCACGTATATCTGCAATTTCGAAGTGCCCAGATCTGTTCAGAACTGGTGGTCAAGGACACCACATACACAAATGCCGTAGATATAGCAAACTTGCTGGCTGACAGATTCAGCGAAAACGTCACCCTTCTGTCCCCCCATCAGTAAATCAGGACATCCCCAGTACCTACCCCCTTCCTGTTATATATAGGGAACAGGCCATCACTGCTCTCTCAAAGGCAAAAAATACAACTTCCATGGGACCCGATAACATCCCATGCTGCATCCTACATGAGCTTAGGCAGGAACTTGCAGCACCATTAGGCACCCTATTCAACCAAAGCCTGAATTCCAGCTTCATCCCAAATGAGTGGGGACAGCCACTGACATCCCTTTGCACAAAGGAGGAGCATCCACCAGTCCGGGAAATTATAGACCCATCAACCTAACTAACCTGATCTACAGGGCTATGGAATGGATTGTCATGGACTTCATTAACAAGGACATTGGTAACCTCCAAACACTCGATCCCACACAGTTTGGCTTCATCAAGGGGAGGTCATGTCTGTTAAATCTGGTCGGCTTCTTTGAGACAGTCACCAAAGCTGTGGACGAGGGGAAGATAGTATACACCGCCTACCTTCACCTGGCCAAAGCCTTCAACACTGTTCCCACGTGGGCATAATAGATAAACTCTGTCAGCTAGGCATCAGTCCATATGTTACCAGATGGATAGCTAACTGGCTCACTGACAGAACCTACCTAATCAAAATAGGGGAAGCCACCTCAAGCAGTAGACTCATAATGAGTGGCATACCCCAGGGTTCAGTCTTGGGGCCTCTGTTATTTGGGATATACCTTTCTGAGGTGCAGGCCAAAATTAGTGTGCAATGGCTGACCAAGTTTGCAGATGACTGCAAGCTGGGTGCTGTCATTATTTCCCCTAGTGATGTGGACATCCTGCAAGAGGGTCTCGCCCAAACAAATGACTGGTGCCAGAAACATGGCCTCAAGCTGAATACCACAAAATGCATAAATGCCCTCTTTGGGGAGAGTGACATCCCAACAAATTATCACATTAATAACAATGTCCTAAGCACACGATCAGTCATGAGGGATTTGGGCACCCAGGTTGATAACCTGACTTTTGACGACCAAGTTGCTTCCTTTGTAAGGGAAGCTTTCTATATATGACCCACCTCATAAGTAAGGGCATCTCATCCAGGGACAAGGAGGTCATAACATCCTTGTATTCTTCCCTTATAAGGCCCATTATTGATTACAGCACCCCATTTGGCTTGTACCTCGCAAAGCGCATGCAGCAGCTGGAGAGACCACAGAGGTTCCTCATCTGGAGAATCCAGGGCCTCAAAAATCTACCATACACAGATAGGCTAAAAGCCCTATTCCTCTACTCAGTTTTGTACAGACTTCTCAGAGGTGACTCTGTCTAGCATACAAGACTGTCTTGAACCCTGCCTTGATGGGACTGCTGCATATCCACAAGTCAAGTTCCACTCGAGTAACCCACACGTGCAGCCTCAGCCTGGTCTGTGACATCAATAGGACTTGTTGGCAGGACAGATTTGTGTCCCTCAGACTCCCCCCATCTGTGGAACAGACTCCCTCTCCACGTCAGGCAGAGTACCTCTTTACCCCTTTTTAAGCGCAACCTGGATAACTGGATGGGAAACAGAAAATACATCCCTGGGATTCCACCTGTGTCCCTGCTGGACAGGGGCATCGGGTGTTGACTTGACTAAACATGGGCTAAACTCTTGGCTAGGCTTATAAGGGCTTCAGGCCCAATAGCCTAGCAACTTCCAATGATCCTATTTTTAAATACTGCTCTTACAAACTTAGAAAGTTGATAGAATAACAGGTTTTGCATTGGCATGAACTTTCTAAAGGATATGAAGTTTGAAATGTAAATGTCTGTCATTTTCTAACTTCAATTTTTAATTCACTTATGCAGTGGTTTAAAAAAGGTAAAAATCATCACATGACATTAACCCCCCCCCCCCCAATAATCTTTTAAACACACATTCTCAAAAAACACACTTTAAAACCTTGCCTAACATAAAAAAAACATATTTCAAAATACAAAAGTCAAAAAGTATTAATAGATTGAAAACTGGTAGTCCATACATTTTCCCCAATATTTTTAATGTATATTATTTTATTTAAAAAAATCCATTCGGCTTCAAGTCTGAGCACGCTACTAATTGAAATTGACTCGTTCAAACCAGAAAACCAGGGGGCTCAGTTGCATTACTTCTGAACTGCCATATCAGCTCTTTGTATTTTAAAGGTATCTCATGTGGTCCGTCCCTTTGGTCAAAGCTAACCTTTTCAATACATATGTATTTAAAACAATGCGTCAGATTTTTCTTAATATGCTTAGCTAAAGCATTCCTATTGTCATCTTTTTGTATATCACATTGATGCTGATATATCCTAATTTTAAATTTGTTCTTTGTCTTAAACCTTATGAATATTTGAACATCAGTAGATAGCAGAAGATAATTTACATTACTTAGATGTCACCGTTACCAAGAAGAGGGTCGAAAAGAGGTTTGAGTCAAACCTATGTAGAAAACCTACCTACTCTAATTCACTACTTCATTTTGATAGCTACCACCCCATACACCAAAAGAAATCTCTAGTTAAAGGTCATATGGTGAGACTTGCCCATATGGTGAGTAGTGACAACATGTTCAGCGAACAAAGTTTGTTATTGAAGGGCATGTTATTAAATAGAGGATATCCAATGACTTTTTGGATATAATTTTTGAGGAAGTAACTAGGAAAAGACAAGGTGTGTATTTTCCCATTCTATGTACTAATAGCAATACTTTGAATGATTATTATGTACAAAGTGGGAGAAGAGAGAGGGTTAGTTCCCAAAGAGCACTAGTTCTGCCCTATAATTTGCATTTTGAAGGAATTAAGAATATAATCTACCACAGTTGGAATATTTGTAGGGAGACCGTGATTATTTGGAAAAGGTAGGACAAAATCCAGTGGTAGTGTATAAGAAGGACCTATGTTTTAAGTCTATTTTTGAAAAATCCAGAAAGGGGTTCCAAGTAGGACGTACAGTATTAGCAAGTGTGGCTACTGTAATTACTGTAGATTCATTGGGGAAGGTATAGAAATATTGATTCCCAGGTGGGGAACAAAAAATATTGGCCAAAAGTTAAATTGTCAGAGTACTAATGTAGTATATCTTGCCAAGTGCCAACAATGTGAATCGTTTTATATAGGCAAGACCAAGAACAAATTTAAAAGTAGGATATGTCAGCATCAATATGTTATGCAAAAATATGACAATAGGAATGCCTTAGCTAAGCACATTACGAAAATTCCGATGCATTGTTTTAAATACACATGTATTGAAAAGGTTAGCTTTGACCAAAGGGGCGGACCACATGAATTACTTTCAGAATGCAAAGAGCTGATAATGGCAGCTCAGAAGTAATGCAACTGCCCCCCCCCCCCCCCCCGGTTTGAACGAGTCAATTTCGATTAGTAGTGTGCTCAGACTTAAGGCTGAATTGATTTTTTTATAAAATATATTTATAAATATTGGGGAAAATGTATGGACTACCAGTTTTTAATCTATTAATACTTTTTGACTTTTGTATTTTGAAAATTTTTTTATGTTAGACAAGGTTTTAAAGTGTGGTTTTTGAGAATACGTGTTTAAAAGATCATTGTGGGTGTGTTGTAATGTCGTGTGATGATTTTTACCTTTTTAAACCACTGCATAAGTGAAATGACATGTTCTGATGAAGTTGGACATTGTTCTGACGAAAGCCCTCTACTATAATAAACTAGAGTTTGTGTTTGATGTTCTCCACTTGTTTTTTTGTTTTTTCTCAGTTTGTGGTGTGTTATTTTAGTTATTCAGTCTAATGATTTGCCACTAATTTGCCAGAAAACCAGTTTTATGAAAAATGGACCAAAAATTAGTAAAAAATCTGAACATCGTGTAAATCTGTACAGTTGAGAGGTATGTAGACTGAGTTGTTGTGCTCTTTCCTTCCAGAACAGTTAACAGCCTTGCTTTGTGGAATGCTTACCATCTCCCATTCTGCCTCTGGAATACATAATTTGTAGATTATGCATCACGGCCTGTGGATGTATAAAAAAATATGAAGTTGACTATAGTACAAAGCTTTATACCCAGACTACAAGGATGGACAGGCCCCATTTTTTCAAGCCAAGACATAGTCTGCAAGTCAAACAGATCTTCAGACGGCTTAATTATTTGAGGTTTTAACTGTTTTGTGAAATATTAATGGTGAGGAACATAGGTCTCAACCTCTTAAGAGACCAGTGTGGAACACAGACCCTAGCACTGTCTGACAAACAGTCAAAATGTGCAACATCCTGTTTTCACACTGCACGAAAACGTAGCATTTCCATGGGACGTGGTTCAAGTGGGCTTTCTGATGGAAGTATTTAGTTATTGAATGCTGTACATTTGTGAAGTTCAGTAAGAGGCACACGTCAGTAAATAAAACGTCAGCGGGAACCATTTAAAAATGCAATACTCAGTAGAAAATACCTATATAACAGTGTTCAAGTGCAACTATTTAAAAAACAGTATAAGACATGCTCTTCAGCACCTGCTTTCCAACCCCTCCACATCTTCTACCAACTAAGTCTGTTAACTCAACCAATCAAGGACAAATCGGAGCAGAATAAGAGAGAAATCGAGAATTAATCAGGGATGCTTTTAAAATATTTCTACCATTACCTTGAGACATGGACAGAATAAGAGAATATGAATTGATATACACTTTCTAAAATAAAAGAAGTCTGTAACTTGTCATTATTTATTAAATGTAAGGCACCACCATTTCTCCAAAATTCACCAGTTAGCGCTCAATGAATCAGGGACAAATCAAGAAATGATCAGGGACATTTTTCTTACTATTAACCTGAGACACTGACAGAATAGAGAATGTGACTTAATATACGTTTTCTGAAATAAGTTTATAATTCTAATTCTTGCCATTTGTTTAGTGTAATTCACCATCTTTTCTCCAAAAGTCACCACTTTTATGAGAGATTAAAAGAGACAGAGCTAACGTTAGCATTTCTGAAGGATATGAAGTCTGAACTCAAATGTTCATCATTACTTAGTGACTTCAATCCTAAATTAGTTGTCAGAAAGCCACAAATTTTATGAGGAACAGACCAAAAATGTGTTGCAAAAATTTGGACATTTTGCATATCTTCAGAGTTGAAAGCCATGTGAGTAGCTTTGCATCACATTCTGGTATATGTATTCAGGATGTCTGTAATAGTTTTTAATATGCAGTGTCTATAAGCAATGTAAAACATTAACTGGCACGTTTATGCAGCAGGACTGCACATTGTAGAAGGCGACTACACTGGTTAGCAGCTTCATGAATAATGTATGGACTTGGCAGGAATGTTCAAATGAATCCTCCTTAGCTCAGAAAACACCATCCAGGATGCCATGCAGGTGATGGCACGAAAACTACAGCATGCTATTGGCCACATTTTATTCTTCCTGATTGGCTCCCTTTGCCTCAGGAGCAGTTAATTGATTGGCTCGTATACTGCATGCCAAGTGGCTGTAATTGCAATATATGAGCCGACCAAAAATTGCAAAAGCAGAGCCACCACTGTTCAGTGCAGAATAGTGGAACAGTGGGCTAATTCAATCACAAATGCGGAACATTCTACACAATCAGGAGCACTTGGCTGCTCAGATGAGCAAGTGTGATTAAATGCTCAGTAATTCTTTTTGTCATTGAATCATGTCAGAGTATTTTGAGGGGAGCAGCTGTTTACAAGAGACAGAAAATACTGAAAATAGTATTGCTAATGGCCTGGTGTCTTTGGAGAAGTTTGTATCAGGCTGAGAAGTCAGCACTGTATAAGTGAAAAAAGGCTATCATTTTGTTAGTTTTTAGTTGGGAAGATGTTACAGAGGAGATGAGTGTGTGTGACCAGGCTTGTTAAAGTAGGCTGTAAATCCCCTCTGCCTGAGTGTGTTGCATCACCATTTGGATTGGATTTGTTTTTGGTGTATATTGTCATATTAGATATGTGCTAAAAAAGTATAGAGGTCATTAAATTTTCTGCAGGCAGCATTCTATGTGGTGTGAGTGGCATTTTCATATCCACCGTGCAGTTCTGAAGTATACCAGTGTAACAAAATTCTTAAGTTAAAAAAAAAAAAAAAGAAATTTAGCTTGCAGTATGTTTGAAGTTTTTGATCTTACAGTGGAAGTTGCAGGCTCAAAAATTATACTATTTCAGTTATTCTGATTTTCCAATCAACATTGTTTGCAGCTGTGTTAATTTGCAGGACAGCAGTCACTCTCATTCTGTGAGCAATGGTAACTTAAGCCAGAAGTCCTCAGCTTTTATGTCTGAAAATGGTAAAGTTTGATGTGACTGTTAAAAGTTAAGTAATTTTCTTGCAGGGTTTTATTAAAAAGGCTAAGAGAAAGCAGTGTCGCATCCTCCTGTACTTTAGTGATTCTACGCAAGTGTAACTGTAGATGATTAAAGATGTTCATCATATGGATTGCTGCTACTGTAGCCTTAGCACCTTAGCTATGTGGGTCATATCTTGCTATGGATATAACAGCCGTCCAGCTTACAAAACCTGAGGGCACCTTGCAAGCACCCAAATAGGTACTCATCTCGTGCTGAGCTGACTAAAAAGCCAGGGTTGAGTGCCAAGCCCTTCACAGCTTTCCTTCCGCTGAAGAGCACTTGTTTTGTGGGTTTTCAAGGATCAAAGCTCTGCTAACTCTGTTCAATCCTTCGGCAGATAAGATTTCCTTGGGGAAAAAAACTTCCACAGTATTTTTTATAACAGAAGTACTTTTTTGTAAAAGAATAAAATTAGACAAAGATATTTTAATGGCTGCCATGTAACTTGTAATTAGCTTTTGTGGTAAAAGTCTATTAAAACTATTTTAAAACTAAATTTTTATGTAAAAGTTTGTTTATTTTACTTTTGGGAGCTTGGGTATGTTTTTGAAGAGCATTTTACTGTGTTTTTAGGTGGAAAACTCATTTTTTATTACTTGGTTTACGTACTATGGCTGCCAGCCCTCCTCTGGAATCTTGGCACCTTTTTGAGCTTACCAGTTCCTCAGTTCTTCCTTCTTCCAACCACAGAAAGTAGAAAATTACTAAATGACCTTTGCCATCACTTCAAGCTGCTAAAGTGACACTGCTGTGGCCATTTTCTTGTTCCTCAGACCATTCATCTTTTCCCCTGGCCCCTGTGGTGTAGTCCTTACAGCTACCATGGACCGGGGGCTAAACATGTTCTCAGTGTCTGTTAGCAAGGTCTTTGCTGGCAAGGGAGAGCTGCTCTTTTAGATCTTGGGAGAAGGGACAGGGAATTCTCTGCTTGGTCAGAATGCTGTGCCAATCCCTAAGGAGGTTATTCTTGGAAAAAGTGGGTCAGTTATTTCAGAAATTCCTGTGAAAAACTCCAGACAAATTTCCTCTCCTATTTGTCATTTTGGACAGGAGTGATTCTTTGGGCTTAGTTCAAGGTTTAGTTTAGGCTGTTGATCCTTCCATTTGAGCTCCTTCACATTAAAGAAAAATAAATGTTTCACTTTCTGAACAGATTGAAGTGTTTAAAACCACAAAATGATTGAGAAGGGACAAATTCTGTTTTGTCTGCTCAGTCTGCTGAGCTGACTCAAAGGTGAGTGTTGGTGTGTCCCTTTGAAGGATCCTCTTTGTCTGAAACTATTTCCAATATGAATCTGATGTTTCATTGGGAACAATGATCTTTCACAGTTCCCGAAGAATTCTGATGTATTACAACTGGATTTTCTAGAACGTAATTCAATTCCTCCTATGCCTTCTAAGATTGTCTTTGTTACAGCCTTTTTTTAAGTTTTAGAGAAATTACTTTAGGGAAACATAAGTTCTAAATTGGTAATATTACCAGTTGGTGCCAGTACAGCATTAAATCATATGAAAATTGTATTCCATATTATTGACTTACGGATAGCAATGACAGTAAAGGTTGTATTCATTGAAATTTTGACTTAATGTAAAATGTAGTGGCTGTTGTCTGATTGAAGCTTATTACTGAGACACTTTGTTATGGCAAATGGGAGCAGTTTATAATGTTTGTATTTTGAAGTATTGGTAAGATTTTATAAATGACTATTGGATATATTGATATGACGTGGTACATTGAAGCCATTATGGAGCAGTTTTGTTTTGCCAGGTAAAACGATGGAATATACTAAACCATTTTAGGGTATAAAGAAATAGCATCAATAGAAAAGGCAGATCTGATTACTTTATAAGTCGCTATTTATGCAATGTGCAAAGACTGGGGAATAAGTGTTCAAACTGACTTTACTGTTATCCCATGAAAGGTTTAAAATTGTGGCTATAGTTGAAGTTTGGTTTGTAGTCAACGTATGTTTCCAGATTATAATAGTTATAACTGCATCTGCTACTAGTTCACAAGTCTATTGCTTCAACACAGTTTTTGACAGAGGATACTATGGAGGTTCTTATTGTTGACATTCTGCGGACTACTGATTTTCTACCAGGTTAGTGGCCTGCTATTTGTAAGGATGAAAGCTAGAATATCTGTATGTGTTAGATAAGCAGCTTGTTCATAAAAGTACTGTATTTTTGGGTGGCTTCAATTATCCAGTTGTTAATTGGAAAGAAGGCAGTGCTGCTAACTCTGTTGGTAAGCAGTTTTTATAACTGTTAGCTTTTGATGGGTTTACTCAACTTATGTATGGGAATAATAATAGGAATACAATTTTAGCTCTAGTAGCAACTAATGACTTACATTTAGTAGCTGACATCATTGCAGGAGTACCATTGGGCAAGTCTGATCATAATTATGTCACTTAGAAGACAGTGGTCACCACATGTTATTAACTATAAGTTTAATTTTGGTTATGTAATTATGAAGCAAAGGCAGCCAGTGAGGAAGACTAGGAGCGACAGAACACACAGACAACAAAAGAGATACAAGGTGACCAGGGACCAATGCCTAGCATATCCTGACTCAGCTTGACAACTCCCTTTTCCCAAGCCGCACGCCAGTCCCCTTTCTGCAACCTCCAAAGCAAGGCGAAAGACTCTCTCTTACTAGAACAGTGAGAGAACATTACTCAGGATCAGTGGTTCCTTCAAATCTTAAAAGACGACTACAAGCTGCAGTTTACTCATCCTGTATTTCCCAGCTGCATACCATCTATTCCAGAAGGACAATTGCTAGAAGCCCAAATCAAAATTCTCCTTCAGCAGGGCTTTGTAGAATCAGCCCCACCCTGAAAGAGATACTACCCAAGGCTGTTCTTGGTACCAATAAAGGAGAAAACCTAGAGACCTGTCCTGGACTTGTCAAAGCTAAGCAAGTTTCTGGCAGTACCCAGATTCAAAAATCTCTCTCTCCAGAAACTACTTCCAGTGCTTTCCCCACAGGCCTTTTTGGTCACCTTAGGTCTAAAAGATGCCTACCTCCATATCCCCATAGCAAAGCTTACAAGAAGTACCTTAATTTCAGGTCAGGTAAGAAACATTTCTAATTGTCTGCATTGCCCTTTAGGTAATCTACTGCTCCCAGGCTATTCACAAAATGGTCTGGCTTCAGTAGTGGCACATTGCAGAACAAAGAGCATTCAAATCTACCTCTGTCTGGATGACTGCCTGATCCATGCTTCTTCCATGGAGGAACTACAGGCTTCCCTCAAATATGACCACCTTCACAAACCTGGGTTTCTCCATAAACCTAAAAAAGTCAAATCTAATCCTCTCTTGAAGAGTGGTATTTTTAGGGGCAATGCTAAACACAGAAAAATAAATGTCCTTCTACCCTCAAGAAAGGGTCCTCTTTCTGTCCACATACTTTTAAAACCTTTGCCTGCAAGAAACGGCAGTTTCTGGAGGGGAGCCTCAGGACTCTGGGATTCATGGCATCGTGCATCCTCATGATCCCCCTTACAAAGATGCACATGAGTAGAATGCAGTGGTACTTAAAGAATATGTAGTGTCAGAACAGGCACTTTCTAACTCTCAAAATAAAGCTTAACCCATTTCTAAAAAGAGCTTTCATGATGAATAGAGGCCTGCTTACAAAACAGGGGTGTCCACTTTCTGTGCCACCTAGCCAACCAGATTATCACTATGGATTCCTCAGACCTTGTCTGTGGTGCTCAGTCAGTAGATCTTCAAGTACAGAAAGAGTGGGACACACTACTGCTCCAATAACACATCAGTCTAAAGGAGATGATGGCAGTTTACAGAGGCATGACAGCATTCAAGTAATTGTGGAAACCAGGGACACTGTTTATAAGGACAGACAACACAGCCATGCAGTACATAAACATGTAGTTACTCATGCATACCCACATTGCCACCTAGCTGTACCGTCTGGGAAACCATGCAAACTATTGGTTAGCACCTGATAACACAATACCTCCTAGTGCCAAACAACCTCAAGACCACCTGAGTAGGTCTACTTTAGACCCTAATGAATGGATATTAAAATAGCCACTTTTTTCCAACAACATAAGTCGGTGGAATGTGCCAGAAGTAAAATGTTTTGCCCCAGAATAAAAAGGGAAGCTACCAAAGTACTGAGCAAAGCCCAAAGAGCGTCAGCTAATCTGGTCTGAACTTCTCTCCTCGTGCTAGAGTTTCACCAGAGCCAGTGACCCTTTGGCTCCATTTATCTGTTTTACAAGAAAACAGTTCTCCAGGCCCTTGTGTCTGATCCATCAGAAGTCTTACTGAAATGGATGTCCACCATATGATGAAGATGAAATTCTTAAGGACGCAGATCCAGCTGGAAGTTCTCCCAGCTCTGTCTCCGAAGGGAGCCCTGAGTGCAGGCCGATTGTCCCCTTCATCTTTTTTCTCTGGTACTGGCTCACCTTTTGGATCCAATTCCCATGGGTCCAAACCCTTCTGGGTGCCCTCCATGACATCCAACAGTTCAGGGAACATCGGTTTAGACTACATCTGTTACTGTCTTGACCCCGATTCTGTCGGATTAAGATCAGCCTCTGAGATGAAGCATTAGCGTCTGGTTCATGGAGCTGCAGTTGACTCCAAGGTTTTCTAAACCATCTCTTTCTCTCGGGGCCTTGGCACTCGATAGCTCAGGTCCGACTCCGAAATCATCCTCAAAGCCATCCTCTATTGTACTGGGAAGAGGTCCTATGTCATTCACTAGGGGAAACACTTCCTCAGTTCCCATTAAGGCATCTGTTTTTGAGTCTTTTGAAAGGGTTTTTTGCTGGACCAAGAAGGCAGGTGCAGATTTCAAGTTTGGATCCATCCTAACTCCCAGTGGATCCTGTGACTTATTCTTCTCATCCTGATCAACAGGGACAGTCAAAACCAATAAATTTCAAGGGTATTCAACACTTGAGTTCCCACTCTGATTCCAACCTGTCACTAGAAAAACTCCAGAGACAAATTCCTAGGAAACTGATGTAAAAACGGAAGCACTTAGACGCTTCTCCTGACTGTGTTACTGAAGAGACAGATTTGGATGAAAGTGAAGGTTCCTCTAGATCCCCACAGAAGATGTTGCATTTGGAGACCTGGTGAAATTAATGAAGCAGAAGGGAGGCTGGTCCACTGAAACCCCTTCTTTATACAAAGCTTTCTGAATTGGCTCATTTGTGTCCTAGTGAGTCTCCCTCTGGATGCCCTTGTAGATCTCGTGGTACAGAAGGCATGGAAGGATCCTGACAAGGTAGAAACCATCTGTAAAAAGACTGACAGCATTTTAGTGTCTCCAGAGGACCAGAGACACTGGTCAAAATAACCTTCATTAGGTGCCATGGTAGTAGCAGCAACCATGAAATAGGAACTGTCCAAGGAGAGTTCTTCTGTTCATCTGTAAGATGAAAATACCAACTGGAAAGATAGCCAAGAATCACGGAGAGACTGTTTTAGTGTAAACAACCATTTATTTTCTGCTTTCGTCAGTAGACTTCAAAAAACACAAGACAAACTGTCTACTACCACTGAGGTTAAATACTTCTTTCAGCCAATAGAAACATTTTAATCAATTACATCATCTGTTTAAAAAAAAAAAGTGTTAAAAATAGATGGGTAATGTGTCATTTGTTTTATTCATTACCATATTAGATGTTCTCCATAAATAATCCTATTTATATCCCCTTTCTAAAAATAAGGATATAATAAATTCTATTTCTTCCAAAAAATGATTTTGTTTACTAGTCATATGACTGGCCCTAATGAATTGGCCTTTAGGTATATTATCCTTAATAAACTGTGGTTGTTGATTGGTATAATGTAGATAACTGTTAGTGAAAGTTTTCTTACGGTGAATTCTACTAATAAATCTATGTCCACCTGTGTCCCATTCTAAAGTGACATCCAAAAAATTCACCTTCAATCCAACGTCACCTAATATGAATTTTAAAAATTCTGACCCACTGTTTAAACGTTGAATGAACTCACACTTCTTTGGTCTTCATCCATAATAAAAAAATCAAATAATCTGCAAATCTTTTAAAACACATGACATGATGTTCCATCGTAATGGGATCTAAAAGTACATGCTCCCACCATCCCATGACAATGTTAGCAAAGGAAGGAGTGGCTGGGGACCCCATGGCAACCCCCTTTTTTGTTTATAAATTTTCTTATTGAAAATAAAAAAATTAATATTCAGCAAGATATCTAACAACAACAGAAATTACATTCATTGTTGGTGAGGTCGTAAAACTGTATGACAAATTGTCTAACATATTCAACCCCTACATCATGTGGGATACAAGTGAGTAAAGACACGGCATCTAAAACAAAAGTCATATATGTTTTCATCTAAGTTACTGTTCATCAAATTGTCAAACAGAAAAGAATATATTCTCCTGTAACTAATGAAAACTTCATTTGAAGTTGTCTCTTCATACTCATTCACATTCCCCAACATAACTTCCATGCTGTTTATGTACTTCTCGTGATCCATCAGTGCAATTGTACCTCCTTTATCACTTTTATGTTTGACAATTTGATGTCAACTTAGATAAAAACATACATGACTTTTGTAACGTTGAGAAACCAAGGTTGGGAACCTTGTTTGGAATACCGAAGGTTCACAAAAGTATTTCCCAGCCTCCATTCAGATCCATTATTTCTGCTCCAAACTACATTACGGATGGTATCTCCTTGGTTGTGGATTCTATTATGAATCCTGATACTCAAAACTAAATTCCCATGTAAAGGATTCGTGGGATTTTTTAAATAAATTTAGGGTTTTGAGTGAAACATTCCAGTTTAATCCTGACAAGCATATCATGTTTACTTTAGATGTCATGTCTTTATTCACTTGTATCCCACATTATGTAGGGGTTGAATATGTTAGACAATTTGTCATACAGTTTTCTGACCTCACCAACAATGAATGCAATTTTTGTTGTGACTTGTTAGATATCTTGCTGAATAATATTTTTTTTATTTTCAACAAGAAAATTTATAAACAAAAAAGGGGGTTGCCATGGGGACCCCAGCCACTCCTTCCTTTGCTAACATTGTCATGGGATGGTGGAGCATGTATTTTTAGATCCAATTATGATAGAATATCATGTCATGTGTTTTAAAAGATTTGTAGATGATTTTTTTTTTATTATGGAAGGAGACCAAAGAAGTGCGAATGACTTCATTCAACGATTAAATAGTGGGTGAGAATTTTTAAAGTTCACATTACGTGACGTTGGATTGAAGGTTAATTTTTTGGACATCACTTTAAAATGGGACACAGGTGGACATAGATTTTTTAGCAGAATTCACTGTAAGAAAACTTTCACTAAGTTACCTACATTGTACCAGTCAACACCCGCAGTTTATTAAAGACAATATACCTAAGAGGCAATTGATTAGGGCCAGTAGTATGACTAGTGAACAGCATCCTTTTTTGGAAGAAATTGAATTTATTATATCCTTGTTTTTAGAAAGGGGATATGAACAGGAATATTTAAGGAGAACATCTACTATGGTAATGAATAAAAGTATGACACATCCCACCTATTTTGAAAGTACCATTCATTAGTGGTAGAAACAATGTTAATGGAAATTCAGGGCCTTGCAAGAATGTTTTTTTGTAGTTTGAACATGACACTGGACACATTAGAAGTGTCTTTATTCACTTGTATCCCACATGATGTAGGGGTTGAATATGTTAGACAATTTGTCATACAGTTTTCTGACCTCACCAACAATGAATGTAATTTTTATTGTGACTTGTTAGATATCTTGCTGAATAATATTTTTTTTATTTTCAACAAGAAAATTTATAAACAAAAAAGGGGGTTGCCATGGGGACCCCAGCCACAGGATAACTGGAAGATTTTAGAAGGTAACCAAGAATTGTACACGTTAGTTGGTTCTTGTCCACACTTTGTGCACAAGAACCATTATAATTTAAAGCTGTTATTTGAGAGAAATAAGACTACACATAAACAAGCTTATTATCCCCTCCAACAGAACCTTAGATGTTCATCGTGTTTCACTGCTGCAGTCATTACACTTGGGTTATCATGCCATCAGACGGGCTCGCAGTCGGCCTGAGTTCCAAAGTCTTGGTGCGGCGTCGGTTGCTGTCGCCTCTTCCCTGACGTCAGTGCGCCAGGGGTATATAAGAAGCAGCTGATGCCATTTTCTTCAGTCTTTCTTGCCGCGCGGTGCCCGAAGCAAAAGCAGTTCGCAAGTGCCAGTCGGCCGACTCCTGAGATTTCAAATTCGATTTCAGAACCGAAGCCTTTAATAAAGCTAAGTACCCCATTGGGGAAACTTTTTCTTGCCTCAGACTGATGTCAGTAAAAGTTAATAATTGTATTTCTTGTGGGAAGCAAATACCTCATAAGGATTTTCATTCTTACTGTATTCCATGCCTAGGCCCAGATCACGACGTCACTAGTTGTCGGTTTTGTGCTAGATTTAACAAATGCACTATAAAACGTCGGTTTGATTTTGCTCGCCATTACTTTGGGCAAAGGTTTAATTATACAATGCCGTTGGAACAACTGACGACCGGAATGCACAAAAAACGCAAAGATAAAGATAAGGAAAGGCATCCGAGGCCCAAAACTGACGACAAAGCCTTTTCTAGGCCAGTCGCCGGTTCGCCGGTTTTCAGTGAGGTGCTTTCGCAGCCCCTGACACCCGCTACTTCAGAACCACAGGCCGTGACCGACTCCCACGTGGAGGTGCCCAGGCCTCTGGATACTCAAGGTGTTGGGCCAACAGAGATTAACCCTTCAGATGGGTCCGGAGCCGCTTAGCAGGCATCGGCTTCTGAAGGTGTTTTCAGGCCTTTTCAACTTACCATTGCAACTACAGCCAAGACTAAGCCTACATTAAAGACAAAGAAGCAAGTACAGCATTCACCTGGACAGGCCTCCATGCCTAAAAAACAGATGCTCAAGATGGCCGAAGACTTGATAACTCTGATCAAGGGTTCCCATCCCCCTCCTGATAAAAGGCCTAGGCAGGATACAGACTATGATTCCTCTGACCAGGTTTCAGTATATTCTGATTCCTCTTCAGACCCAGGGATATTCTTTACCCCCCTATGAGGATTCTGATGCTAAAGAATCGGTTCTTTCAGCCTCTCCTCCTGAGGATTACTCTTTTGGGGAAACTTTAAATACCATGAGGGAGCATTTCCACTGGGAGGTCCAGGATTACTCAGAATCCAAGAAAAGGCTCAGAGACTTTCTTTTACTGCCTCAGCACAGGCCCCTTGCTATTCCACCAGTGTTGGACATTGTGGATGATGTGTTCTCTGAATCTAGTTTAAATCCTGATTCTTTACCCCCAGCTCCAGTCAAGCCAGACAGGTACTACAGAGTCCCTGACTCTCACAAATTTCTTTATAAAAACCCTGTTGCTGAACCAGAAACTATTTCCCAGGGTCCCAAAGGGGTTAAGGCTTCCAAGGCTAAGAATCCAGTTCCCTCGGATAGGTACTCTAGAGCATTAGACAGATGGGGAAAGAAAGTTTACACCTCTGCAACTTTATCAGTGAGGGCTCTAAATTGCCAGTTTCACATGCTTAAATATCAACAATACTTACTGTCTCAATTAAAACAGAAAATGAGTACAAATGCAGAACAACCTGATTATAAGGAAATGCAGGATTTATTGCATGCAGCTGAACAAGTGGGAAAGCATAATTTGCAATGTGGTTTTGATTCATTAGAAGCTTCTTGTAGAGCAGCAGTTACAGGATCTGTGATTCGAAGGCATGATTGGTTAAAAGAACAAAGTTTACCAGATCATGTTAAGGCAAAATTATTGGATGCTCCTTTGCAGCAAGATAATTTATTTGGTATTAAGGCAGAAGAGGTATTAAAGAAAATGGAGGAAAGGCAAAATCTATGCAAACAGTTAAGGATTTCTTACAGGTACAGCCACCAAGATTTAGCAGAAATTGGCCTACAAAGAATTGGTCCTTTCCAGTGTTAGACAGGCCACAAAGAGACAGATACAGACGCCCAAGAGGCAGATCTCAGCCACAAGGCTCTTACAGACCATGACAGTGGGGTGCTACAAACCCACAAGAAGGTGAGGACAAGTCACAACCTTACAGGAAACAGTCCCAATGACTTCCCCCTTCCAATGCCAAGCTCTTCCCTTTCGGCAGCTCCCTTAGGGGGGAAACTAGCACTTTTTTCTCAAAACTGGCAAGCAATCACCCAAGACAAATGGGTGCTGAATATTGTGTCTCAAGGTTACAGGTTCCACTTTCACACTTTTCCAAGGCTAAAAGGAATGCCAGACCTGCCACAAAATCAATGGGCAGAGGCACAAAAACAAATTACAGCTCTCATGGACATGATAGGTATTCAAAAAGTACCACAGCAGGAAAAAGGACAAGGATTTTACTCAAGACTCTTCCTGGTACCCAGGAAGGACAAAGCCTG
The DNA here is from genome assembly GCF_019279795.1 of Protopterus annectens. NCBI lineage: Eukaryota > Metazoa > Chordata > Ceratodontiformes > Protopteridae > Protopterus > Protopterus annectens. The sequence goes on from NC_056727.1 coordinate 547,061,291, forward strand.
GAGACCCATTCTGGACCTTTCCACTCTAAATACTTACCTGGATGTTCCGAAATTCAAAATGTTGACACTACAACAGCTCCTTCCCATGTTGAGCAAGAAAGCTTGGCTTGTTACTTTGGACCTCAAAGAGGCATACCTGCATGTTCCTATCAGACAAAATTGCAGAAGATACCTCAGATTCATAGCTGGTTCAATGCACTACCAATTCTCTGCACTGTCCTTTGGCTTATCTAATGCACCCAGGGTCTTTACCAAGTGCCTGGCACCAGTAATTGCATTTTGCAGACAAAAAGGAATTCAAATATATCCATATCTGGACGACTGCCTGATTCAAGCAGAACATCTACAGTCTACAGCATCTGGCGTAGGTAAAAAGATTGTTAAGTTGCCTAGGGTACACAGTAAACGAAAAGAAATCAAAACTAGTGCCCTCACAAGAGATAATATTCCTGGGTGCCAGCTTAAATACAACGGTCTAGATGGCTTATCTCACGCCAGACACACAAAGACAACTGACTCAGTATTTTCAATTGATGGCAACAAAGTCCCAACTCCCTGCAAGAAAAATTCTGCAGGCCTTTGGATTCATGGCGTCCTGCATACTACTAATTCCATATGCAAGACTGCATATGAGGAAATTACAATGGTACCTAAAAAGTGTTTGGTCTCAACATTCTCACAGCTTGGAGACAGTAATAACACTAATTCCCTGCTTACAACAGGAGTTTCGATGGTGGGCACAGGCATGTCACCTCAACAAGGGTCAGCCTTTCACTCTTCCCACAGCCAGGCAGACTTTAACAACAGATGCCTCGGATTACGCCTGGGGAGCACACATGGCAGGAAAATGTATTCAGGGCAAATGGACCACAGACCAAATGCATCTTCACATCAATCAAAAAGAGATGTTGACTGTACAAAATGCCCTTACGGCTTTCAAGGATCTTCTACATCCAGGACAATTACTATTAAAGACAGACAACACCACTGTAATGTGGTACATAAATAAACAAGGAGGCACTCATTCTTACACCCTATGCAGACAAGCCATGACCTTGTGGAACACAGCTGTAACCTATCAAGTTCATCTGCAAGCACAATTCCTGCCAGGAAAGAAAAACACTCTGGCAGACGACTTACGACTTAAGCAGAAACATCATGGATCCCCACAAGTGGAAATTAAATCCACAAGTCTTCAGCAAGATAATGCAAAAATGGGGGTGCCCGGATATAGATCTTTTTGCCTCACCACTGAATTACCAACTACAAAAATTCTGCACAAGGACTTATCACACACAAGCATGGAAAGTGGATGCTCTTTCGTTCAGCTGGAAAAGCCAAAATGTTTATTCCTTCCCACCTCTGCCTCTCCTTACAAAGGTACTCCTAAAAGCCAGACAAGAAAAAACACAGATGATTCTGATTGCTCCAGACTGGCCACGCCAGCATTGGTACCCAGCCTTAAAGAACTTAGCCCAAGGCCCACCTTGGATTTTGCCTCAAATTCCACTCCTCCTGACTCAGCAAAACAATCAGATACTGCACAGTCAGCTCAAAACCTTAAACTTGGCTGCATGGCAGATTCATTAGCCAAACAGACAACTTCTCTCTCTAAAGCTGTTATGGATGTCATTTTGGAGGCCAGGAAGCCTAGCACCAGGAAATCTTACTCAGAAAAGTGGAAGAGATTCTGTGCCTGGAACCAGGCTCACAACCTTGATCCTCTGGTCCCTAACATTCCTCAGATACTACAATACTTGACTGAGATGCTGGACAAAGGACTGTCCTTCTCATCCATTAAGATTCACGCTTCTGCCATCTCGGCTCATTACAACACAGATCCTCCTATTTTCTCTCCCCCATTGCTAAAGCAGTACTTCAGAGGGGCTAAAAACATAAGACTGCCCCGGAGAGCACCAACACCAACTTGGGATCTCAATTTAGTTTTGGAAAAGCTCACTTTGCCTCCTTTTGAACCAGCCAATTCAGCAGAGTTAAAATATATATAATGGAAAACTGCTCTGCTTCTGGCAATAACCTCAGCACGAAGAGTCTCAGAACTGCAGGCACTAATGGCAATGGAGCCTTTTATCATTTTCCACCAAGACAGGGTTTCTTTAAGAAGAAACCCTACCTTTATGCCTAAGGTGGTATCCAGTGTGGCTCTTAACCAAACTATTCTGAAGGTAATGCTACTCAATGCTAGAAGTCTAAACCTCAAAATGCACTCTCTCGAGGCACTCCTAAAAATGGAGAACATCGATATCTGTGCAGTAACTGAGACCTGGTTCAAGGCTCCAGAGAGCACCCCTGCAATACCAGGCTACAACTCTTACCACACTTTTCGGCCACCAAACCAGGACCGAAACACTAAAGGTGGAGGAGTGTCAATATTCACCAAGGATATTCACACCACCAGGCTAGTTGGCCAACACAATGTGTCTGAAATTCTCCAAGTGCAACTAACACTAGGTAAGACTGCAATCCAAATTGTAGCTTGCTACAGATCCCCCACCATACCCCAAGATTCTCACTACACATTTCTAAACATACTGGAAAATATTAAGATAGAACCAAACACCCTAATACTGGGTGATTTTAACTACCCTGCCATTAACTGGGAAAACTACTCATGTCCCAACACCTTTGCACGGTTCTTGGAATTCATAAATTCCAACGCCCTGGATCAACTAATCCATAGTCCTACCAGGGGCTCCAATATCCTAGACCTGGTCATTACCAACATGGGAAATCAATGCTCCATACCTATGGTCACCCCTCGTTAGTCAGGTCTGACCATAAGCTAATCACCCTTAACATCCACATCCCACCCCCACCCCCCAGTAAAGAAACCACCATAAAAAACTTCTCCAAAGCCAACTTCATGCTACTTAAGTCAGAAGTGACAAACTTCATGACACCCATGCAGACGGGAACTGAAACTGCTGAATCCTACACTAAGGCACTGTACGAGCACATCCACTCATGCATGAATCGTGCCATCCCAAATAGAACCAAAATGCTCTCATCCAAAAAAAGGAAGCCAATCTGGTGGTCCCCTGCCATAAACAAACTTTACAACAAAAGGAAGAAACTTTTGCAGAAAAGAGGAAAATCCCAGGATGAAAAAAACTCCCTTACTATCCTCAGTAAGAAACTGAGATGCCTCATAAAATCCTCCAAAGCTAGTTACGAAAATAAAATTGCCAAAGATTCCAAAGACAACCACAAAGTATTCTATAACTATGTCAAAAATCTAAATGGCAATGCTCAGATCTGCTCTGAGCTAAAACAGAATGGCATTAAATATACTGATCCAAAGGATATTGCCAATATCCTGGCAGATCGATTCAGTGCCAACTTCACCCCTCTCACCCCTAAATGGCCCATCTCAATACCGGAAGATTGCCAAATTCCAGTAATAACGGCCACACAGGTACAAAGCACTCTCTAAAGCCAAGAATACAGCATCCATGGGACCAGATGACATCCCGGGCTGTGTACTACATGAACTACAATATGAACTGGCACCTCACCTAAGTGTCATGTTTAATCATAGCCTCACCTCAGGTTTTGTGCCCACTGAGTGGCGTGAGCTACAGTTATCCCAATCCACAAGGGGATCCACCTTGGATCCCGGAAACTACCGTCCCATCAGTCTGACAAGCCTTATCTGCAAGGCCATGGAGCGTATTATCATGGAACTTATAAACAAAGACATTGGCAACCTTCAAACACTGGACCCCACCCAGTTTGGGTTTGTGAAGGGCGATCTTGTCTCCTGAACCTGATTAACTTCTTTGAATCAGTCTCCAGAGCCATGGACAAGGGTAAGGTGGTCCACACAGCCTATCTAGACCTTGCCAAGGCCTTTGACACCATCCCCCCACTCTGGAATCATAGATAAACTTACTAAGTTGGGCATTAATCCCTATGTCACCCAATGGGTTGCTAAATGGCTTACTGATAGAACCCACACTATAAAAGTAGCTGACTCCAAATCCAGCTCTAGACAAGTGACAAGTGGAGTACCTCAGGGTTCAGTCCTGGGGCCGCTCTTGTTTGGCATCTACTTCTCTGAAGTACAGGTCAACACTAAGGGACTCTGGCTAACAAAGTTTGCAGATGACTGCAAACTGGGAGCCATTATTGAATCCCCAAATGATGTGGATAGTCTACAAAAGGGCCTTACAGAAACAGATGCTTGGTGCCAGAGCCATGGGCTCAAGCTCAATGCCAAGAAATGTATTGTTATCCCCTTTGGGAAAAAACATGTATCCATGAATTACCATATAGGTGGCAGTACACTAAACACAGAAAGTGTGATAAGAGACTTAGGGACACAGGTGGACAGTGGTCTCACGTTCAATAACCACATCGCCACAACAGTCAGGAAATCCTTCTATGTGGCACACCTCATCACAAAGGGCTTTTCATCCAGAAAAAAGGAGGTCATTGTCCCACTGTACTCATCCCTCATTAGACCCATTATAGAATACAACGCCCCATTTGGTATGTACCTCTCAAGACATCTGCAACAACTGGAAAGGCCTCAGAAATACCTCACTAAAAGAATCACAGGCCTAAAGCAGATGCCCTACGCTGACCGCCTTAAAAAACTCCAGCTATACTCTGTCGCATATCGTCTACTCAGAGGCGATCTCTGCTTAACATACAAGGCCATGTCAAACCCAGAGCTGTTGGACATGCTACACTTAAAGAAATCCCAATCCCTCAGAGCTACACGCTCCAGGGATCTAAACCTTGTCATCACAATAAACAAAACATGCTGGAGGGATAGGTTCCTGACCCAGAGACTCCCCAGACTCTGGAATAGATTGCCCATACATGTCAAGCAGAGTGCCTCTTTGGACCTCTTCAAAAGGAACCTTGACGACTGGATGGGAGAAAGGAAATTCACCCCAGGGATCACGTCAGTCGCCCTGCTAGACAGGAGTCCAGGAAAGTAAATAATGTGGGAAGAAATAGCCAGGGAATTGTTATGGCTAGGCTTGTATAGGCCCTAGGGCTGATAGCCTAGTACCAACCTATGAACCAACATTTTATCCAAATCCCCAGAATAATGGGGAGAGACTTCTACATTCCTTGGACATACACAGGCAATTGCGCTTCTACTTGGACAAAACAAAAACTTTCAGAAAATCTGAACAATTGTTTGTATCATATGCTGCAGGATCACAGGGAAAGGCTATTTCAAAGCAGACCATTTCAAAGTGGATAGGACACTGTATCCGGTTCTGCTACACACAACATGGGAAACCTGTACCTAGTAATATTAGACCACATTCCACCAGGGCAACTGCCACTTCTACTGCCTACCTTAGATGAGTACCTACCAAAGATATCTTGGAAGCTGCAACTTGGAGTTCAGTGCACACCTTTACCAAGCATTACCATTTGCCTCTTTATTCTAGATCTAGAGCTGGCTTTGCCACTGCAGTCCTTCATAGCCACACCAAATCCTCTATAGAGCCAGCCACCCAAACTCAGCTTTGGGATTCTACCCAAGTGTAATGACTGCAGCAGTGAAACATGATGGACATAGTACAGTTTTTTACCTACCATAAATGTAAATGTTCGTGTCTTTACTGCTGCAGTCCAGGTTACCCACCCGCCAGCCCCTCTTTCTTATCTGGGACTAACCTATACTACCTATGTAGTGTATTTGCTGGTTACTGAAAGTTTTATGTTTACCTTTTTTGTATGTTTTATTAGCAATATGTATTGCCTACCATTTTTGGGGGCACCTGACATCTGGGGCAAGAAAAACTGAAGAAAATGGCGTTGGCTGCTTCTTATATACCCCTGGTGCACTGACGTCAGGGAAGAGGTGACAACAACCGACGCCGGACCAAGACTTTGGAACGCAGGCCGACTGCGGGCTCACCTGATGGCAGGATAACCCAAGTGTAATGACTGCAGCAGTGAAGACACTCGAACATCTACATTTATGATAGGTACAAAACTGTACTGTATGTATAAGTGTGGCAATTGTAATGTGTGCAGATTCATCCTAGAAGGGTCTTTTGTTAATTTGACACACTTACCACACAATAAAAGTACCTGGCCATTTCAGTTGTAAGAGTAAAGGTTTGATTTACATAGGAGTTTGTTCTTTCTGCACCACATTTTATATAGGAATGACAACATGGGCTCTATGTGTTAGAATCAGGGAACACTACTACAGTATAAGAAAGAAAGATAGTAAGAATGTTTTTTATAAGCACACTTTAAAAATGCCCTAATTATAACAAGTTTTTTGTTTTCAGTGCTGGAACAGGGTACTTATGATATGAGGGGTGGAGAATTTAAAACAGAGCTGGAACAGAAGGAAGCCTTATGACAGATTAGGTTAAACTCTGACAGTGAACCTGGGTTAAATGATGTTGTTAACATCAAATGTTTTTAAAAGAACCATAGAGTATATTTGCAGAAGTAACTGAATAAGAGTTTTAAATAAATGTTTTTTAAAATGTTTTTAGCACTGTTTTTTTTAAAACGTGATGTAATTGATTAAAAGTTTTCTATTGGTTGAAAGAAGTATTTAAACTCAGTAATAGTAGATAGTTTGTCTTGTTTTCTGAAGAAGTCTACTGATAAAAGCAGAAAATAAACTGTTATTTACGCTAAAACGGTCTCTCCATGATTCTTGGCTATCTTTCCAGTTAGTATTTTCATTTGTCATTTTTTACTGAAGTTTGGTTCATTTTCCAGTTGTCTTCTGTTCATCCCCCTAACATGGAGTCAAGGAAGGTTGGATACACTAGGGAAACAGACTTATGCTTTGATGACTTTTGCACTCAAGTGCTGAATTACCTGGCACATATGACTGTTTTTCAGAGGGACTTGACTAAGGAAATTTCCAAGTCCTTCTTGGGTAACTTGTCATCGGTTGTTAAAACAGTGGGCATCCAATTGTCTACCCTACAAATTCACCCCCTAATGTAGCCATACGTTTGCTCTCTAACACAGCAAATGGTACAGCAAGAGTAGCCGGCACAGGAAAACCATGCATTGTCATGCTTGGATGCAACACTATGACTTCACAGAAAGCTTCAGGGTGTCCTTTATCATGCCCCTTTTGATAACTCCATCCTCTTCAGACCAAAAGTTAAAGAAATTCTTACTAGGAATGAGCTGGACAGTGAAACCCTCCCTGCTGTGGGAATCTTGTTTCTTTAGTCCTCAGAGGTCCTGTTCCAGGAACCAAAAGGGTGGTAAGAAAATGTGATGCAGAAAATCACAGGGTTTTCACCAAGACACTCCTGGAAACAGACACCGTCCCAGAGGCAGAGGGGGAGGTGACTGGAACTGACATTGCCACAGGGGCAGAGGTAAATTGCATAGTCAGGATTTTCTTGGTCCTTTCACCAAGAAACTGTATCAGTGCTCCAACTGCTGCTCTCTGGAGGCAGTCAAGGGGCCACTTAACCTCACACCCACAAACCTGGCAAAACATTACATCCTCCATGGGATGTCACGGTCATGCTGTAAGCCCTAACTCAGAAACCTTTTGAACCTGGGTGCTAAGAATAACCACCAGAGGCTGCACTATCCCCTTTTTGTACCCTCTAGAAAGTTAAAGATTCCTAATATTCCACCCAGTCAGTTGGAATCTGCAGCAACAGAAGTTTCAAAGATGCTGGAAAAAGTATTCCAACATTTCCCCCCAGAGCAGCTGGGATCCTAAGTCTGTTCCAGGTTATTTACAATTTCAAAGAAAACAAGGGACCTTGGGCCAATTTCGAACCTAGGCCACCTCAATCAATTTGCAAGTCAAAGTTCCAGATGGTCATGGTACAGTCCATTACCTCTGTAGAGAAATGACAATTGGATGTGCTGTCTAAATCTTCAGGATCGCTACTATCATGTAAAGATACAGAGGCAATCCAAGAAATTGCTCTATTTCTGTCTGGGGGCCAGTAACTTTCAGTTCAAAGCACTGTCATTTGGGCTCACTAAAGCCCCTCTGATGTTCTCCAAGGTTATGGCCCTAGTAGAAGCTCACCTGTGACTCCAAGGGATCCAGATCTTCTCATGTCTAGACAATTGTCTCCTAACTGCTACTTCCAGGGATCCACTGGTACAATGACAGGCCATATTACTCCATCTTGCAGATCTACTAGGGATCACAGTAAATCTTGGAAAAAACCAACTGTCTTCCTCACAGCAGATATAGTTTATAGGATGTCATATCAACGCAGTTTTTCAAATTGCCAAACTTCCAGAAGCCAGGGTGCTGTCCTTAAGACTAATGGCTTCTCAGGTAGTCCAACATCCCCATCCACAAGCAAGGCTGAGTTCCGTTTGTTAGGTCTGATGGCCTCTACCATTACTTTAGTTCCACTAGTGAGATGCCACATGAGAGTGTTACATTGGATCTTTTCAGTGCAGTGGTCACAGTCTTTATCCCCTCCATGCCAAAAATTGTCTCTCACAAATTTGCAGAGATTATATAAAATGGTGGATAACTTCTGTGTCAGTCACAGAAGGGAGACCCTTTTGCCCACCACCTCCCCAAGCCACAGTTGACCACAGATGTATGGGGGTCCATTTGAGGGTAAGATGGTTCAAGGTACTTAGCTGTCTGTAGAAGCCAAGCTTCAAATCAGTGTCTTGGAGATAAGAACAGTCCTCCTGGTATTACAGGACTTTGCAGGAATACCTACTCAAGAGTGTGATATCCAGACAGACAGACACAATATGTCAGTGCTGTGGTACATCAGCAAACAAGGGGGAACACAATCATATCCACTTTGCCTGGAGTCCATGAGACTATGGCAATTTCCCATCATTTTCTGTTTGTAACGCACATACCCAGGATGCTCAGTGTACTAGCAGACAAGTTGAGAATGTCAATCAATTTGCCTCATGAATGGTCTTTCAACCAGACAGTGGCAATGGAAATATTCAGCTGCTGGGTTCAACCTTGTTCTTGGTCTCATACCTGACCAAGTATAGTAGTTACTTTTGCTCTAATCCCTCCACAGGTACTGTCAGTGAGAGATGCTGTAGTCCACAGATGACCTTTGAGTCTCCTCTACTCCTTTCAACTTGTACCACTCTTGACAAAATTCATTCAGAAAGCTACAAGATGCAAGACCAGGGTTAATCCTCATTGCTTCTTTCTTGCCCCGTCCGGTTTGGTTCCCTTTCCTTTGGCTTCATTTAATACACCCACCTTGGTTTTGGATCCCAGCCCGTATCTTCTGAGTTGCCCACCTGGTTTGCATCTACTGGACCTACAAGCCGTAAAGTTGACCACATGTTTTCTCCAATTTTGATGATAGCCAGAAATGCCAGGCTTTCCTCATCGGTGGTTCCATTATTTCTTCCTCAGAAAAAAGTCAACCAGAAAGATTTATCAAAGCAAGTCAAAAAGATTTTTATCTAGGCCTCGTCGAAGGCACTGGGTTCCATCTCCACTCCTCTCCCCTCCCAAAAATCTTGGATTTTCTTTCAGAACATTTTCAGCAAGGATCTAACTTTTCTACTATCAAAGTGTAAATGGCTGCCATTTCAAATTTTCACATAGTACATAATCACTCTTTCATTTCCTCTCTTAAAATCTCCAAAGTTTTTCTCAAAGGAATTTTTCTGTTAAGCACCCCCCAGTAGGGACGTCATAGTCATGCTTCATGCCCTGCCTGAGAAACCTTTTGAAACAGCATCCTTAGTAGATCTTAAATCTCTCTTTTGGAAGACCATTTTTCTGATTGCTATTACATCTATTAGATGGATTTATAAATTACAAATGCTATCATGCAAATCACCTAATCTCTTTTTCCATAAAGAGAGAATAACCATGAGAACAAGTCTTTCTTTTCTTCTAAACATGAAATCTGAGCAAAAATTTAACTAAGTTTGTTGATTTGCAATTCTTTTTTCCCACTTTCTTGAACAAAGGGGAAGATCTGCTGCATATGCTAAATGTTCACAGACATCTCAGATTCTTCGTATACAATACCAAGGATATAAGAAAGTTAGATCAATTGTTTATATCTTTTTTCTAAAGAAAAATCAAGGAGGAGTGTATCAAAAGTCATGATTTCTTAATGGCTGTCTAACTGTATTTCCTTTGCATATGATGACTGGAGTGTACCCTTACATATGAAACCAAAAGCCCATTCCACTATAGAGCAATATCTACCTCTATGGTGTTCATGAAGAAAGTTCCTACTGATGACATTTGTGCAGCAGCAGCAGCATGGTCCACAGCTGACACATTTATATCTCATTACAAACCGGATGTGCAATCCAGAGCACTTTCATCTGTTGGTTTCAGTATACTTTGCAATGTCCTTCTTTGGTATCACCCAGATGTCTTTTTTGGCAGGTTGGAAATCTGTCCGTAACATTAAATCAGATAAAAACAGATACGAAAGTTATGTACTTACCATAACAATAGAGCCGTGTTGTCTCATTTTCATCCAGTTCAACATCCTTCCCCCTTTCAAATTGTCACCTGTAACTTATGGTGCTCAAACAGACCTTGAGTAAGACTCTGTTCAAAAAAGTTCCTTTGGTTCTACTGAGGTATTAGCAAGCCTTGACACCTGCAGGTTTCTGCAATTTTCAGGAGTAGATCTACAGTTTGGTTAAAGCCAGCAAACTCAGTCTGAGTTAGTTTAGAGGGAAGAAGGGAATTATGGGTAGGGGAGGAGTCAGAGCCTTAGAGTCAAAACTCTGGAAGAAGGTTCTGAGATTGGATCTAAATGAATCCGACAACCAAAACAATGAACCGGGCAAAAATGAGACAACACAGATTTATCATTATGGTATGTACATAACTTTTGTATATTAACTATTTGGTGCCAGAACAAGAACCACTAGCCTTTACAGGTAAGTCTACCCTTGTTCTCACATACCTTGCAAATCTGTTATAAAGGACTGGCCTAGTCATCCATCAAAATCCATGCCTCTGCCATTGCAGCCTCCCTGCCTGTGCAACACCCAGTTGTTTCCTCAGCCTGTGGTGAAGCAGTTCCTAAAAGGCATCATCCAGCTTTGGCCACCCATGAGAGCCCCTGCTACCAACCGGGACCTCACTTTTGTTGTGGAAAAGGTCAGTCCAACCCCCCCCCCCCCGCAAACCATCAGCTTCTACAGATATCAAATTTATTATTTGCAAAACTGCATTCCAGGTGGCTATCACTACAGCTGTGATAATCTCGGAACTGCAGGCTCTAATGTGTAGAGTCCTACTTAAGATTTCTTTCTGATAGAGTTTTCCCAAGGACTAATCCCATTTGTACGTTCAGAAAGTCTTGAAACTTATGAACTTTTGTAGAAAGGGTGGGCGATGGCCCTAGGAACCCCTTTCATCCACTAACAGGATCCTACAGGAGGCCTTACAGATACCTGTGTCTTCCTCTTGGCTTGTTCTTTCAGCCAGCAAGATGGTAGCCCATGTCATATTGCAAATTTTGGTAGCCCCTGTTCCTGTAAGGCTGGATTGTGGCCAGCCAAAATTGCAATACCTTGTCTAGTTACTTCAGCTGTTGACTCCGTAGTTATGGCATCTGCCATCAAGGACCAAATCAACAAGTGAAAAGATCACACAGAAAAGTCACATAGACAAAAATAAAAATACCCAGGCTAAACTGAGGCCTCCATTGTGAAATTCATTAAACCTCCTTTAAAGGAGACCCATTGGAAACATGCAGATCACCCACAGTGTTAAGTGGATAGTTTTGTCATTCTCTTAAAACACTCATCTTATAAAAAAGCTGCTGTCCATGACCAGAAGGAACCAGCACCTCGTAGTCCATTGGTTTACCCTCTGAACAAGGACTTTAGACTTCATTGGGATTTGTGTCTTTTCATCCTCCACATATTTGTCAAGGTGCTTTGCTTTTTGTTTCTTATGATCTGTTTCCATGAGCTTGCAGAGGAACTAGGGAAGATTCTGGATGAGTTGTTGAAGGACACTGAACACAAGAGCAGACTGGTGTTGCAAACAACGACAGTCCCAACTACATTTAGCCTTAAGGTACATCTACTTGCATAATACTGCAGATAGCTCAGCAAGGCCAGCAAACACAGACATTACCATTCCCTGTCAAACCCAGCTCCTCCTTACTGACTTCATCAGGCATTTTTAAGCATCTTTTCTCGGTACTCTTAATTATGTTCACTTGTTCCGTCTTCAAGTAAGGTATTAATTGAAGGAAAATAAGCAGGATGAGAAGACCTTGACAGCCACGGGTAATTTGCAGACACCAGAACATCTTTTTTCTAGGATTTATGGTCTTGAACAGTTGTGGTTCACATGGGGCCCATATCAGTAAAGGTGCTACTAAACTGGCAGAAACAAGAAAGGCTATAGCAGCTTATAGAATGGGTACTGCTTTAGAATTCTCATCAGAAGCAGAGCTGTCGTGGGTCCTCCACCAGGAAGTCCTAGAATCAGCAGAAGCCCTGATAATTTTCATGTTTGCTCCCTCTGAAGGCAGTCATGGTCACTTACCCTTTATTTTCCTTTGTAGCTGGCTACTACACAGGGCATGTGGACCAGGGACATTATTCCCAGAGGCTACAAAAGCTCAATCCTTGCCCCCCCCCCCCCACTGCTCTGTTTCCCTGTTCTTGATGTCCATCTCCATAAAAAGAGTCTGGCAAGGCAAGTGATGTCAAGCCACCTTACAGAGTGAGTCATCCAAGATAACTGGATGAGAGGGTTATGATGCTGTTATAGATTGTTCTTGGGTACTAAAAAGAAAGGACCTCAGGCCAGTTCTAGATCTAAGCATCCTAAATAAATGTGTCCCCAAAACAGTGTTCTGGATAGTCTTTAGCCAAATAATTCTTCCTTTCATTGCCAAAGAAGATTGATGTGTTTCCTCAACATCCAAGATGCTTACCAGCATGTCAGAATAGCCAAAGGGTTGAGCAGATGTTCATCATGTTTCACTGTTGCAGTCATTACATTTGGGTAATCTGCTGGCAGGTTGCCCTCAGTCCGCCTGAATTCCAAAGTCTTGGGTCCTGCGTCGGTTGCTGTCTCCTCTTCCATGACGTCAGTTCGTCAGGGGTATAAAACATGCAGCCGACGCTATTTTCTTTAGTCTTTCTTGCCGTGCGGTGCCCGAAGAAGAAGCATTTCGCAAGTGCCGGTCAGCCGACTACTGAAATTTTCGCGTTTGAGTTTCAGAACTGAAGTCTTCAATAAAACTTTGCAACAGCTTCTGCCCATGCTGGGCAAGAATGCTTGGCTGGTGACTTTAGACTTAAAAAGAGGCATACCTGCATGTCCCAATAAGACAGTTGTGCAGAAGATACCTCAGATTCAAGGCTGGCTTAATACATTACCAATTCTCTGCACTGCCCTTTGGCTTATCTACTGCGCCCAGGGACTTTACAAAGTGCCTCACACCAGTAATTGCATTTTGCAGACAAAGAAGTATTCAAATATATCCTTACTTGGACAACTGTCTCATTCAAGCAGAGAGCAAGGACACTCTTCTACGACACCTGGCGTTTGTGAAAAGGCTTCTAGCATGCCTAGGGTACACAATAAACGAAAAGAAGTCACAACTGGTACCCTCTCAAAAGATAACATTCCTGGGTGCAAGCTTGCATACAACTGCCCAGATGGCTTACCTCACGCAAGACAAAATAAGACAACTGACTACTTACTTCAAACTGATGGCAACAAAAACCCAGTCTTCTGCAAGACAAATTCTGCAGGCTCTGGGCTTCATGGCATCCTGCATCCTACTAATTCTGTATGCAAGACTGCATATGAGGAAACTTCAATGGTACCTAAAACGTTTATGGAGTCAACATTCACACAGTCTGGAAACAAATGATTCCTCTCATCCCCTGCCTGCAACAGGAGTTTCTATGGTGGGCAAAGGCCTGTCACCAAAATATTGGACGGCCCTTCACTCTACTCCCTGCCAGCCAAACCTTAACAACAAACGCATCAGATTATGCCTGGGGGGCCTACGTGGCAGGAAGATGCATTCAGGGCATATGGGCACCAAATCAAATGCATCTACATATCAACCAGAAAGAGATGCTAGCTGTTCAAAATGCCCTAACAGCCTTCAAGGATTTACTTCATCCAGGACAACTACTGATAAAGATGGACAACACCACAGTCGTGGTATATAAACAAGCAAGGGGGCACACGCTCATACCCCCTTTGCAGATTAGCCATGGCACTGTGGGACACAGCTTTGACCTACCAAATAAATCTTCAAGCTCAATTCCTGCCAGGAAAACAGAACACTCTGGCAGACGATTTAAGCAGAAACCTGATGGATCCTCACGAGTGGAAACTAAATCCACAAGTATTCAGCATGATAACAGAGAAATGGGGGAGCCCAGACATAGATCTATTTGCCTCTCCTCAAAATTATCAATTGAAAAGATTCTGCACAAGGACTTATCACAGACAAGCATGGAAAATGGACGCCCTATCCTTCAGTTGGAAAAACCTGTCAGTTTACACCTTTTCTCCTCTGCCTCTTCTACCCAAGGTCCTCCTAAAAGTCAGACAAGAGAAGCCAAAGATGATATTAGTTGCCCCGGACTGGCCCCGCCAATACTGATACCCAATCGTAAGGAACTTGTCCCAATACCCAGCTTGGACCTTGTCTCAAAGACCACAACTACTGTCCCAGCAAAACAGTCATATCCTGCACAGTCAGCTACAGACTCTGAACCTGGCAGCATGGCTAATCATGTAATCATACGAACGACACCTCTCAGTAAAGCTGTGATGGATGTCATTTTGGAAGCCAGAAGGCCTAGTACTAGAAAATCTTATGCTGACAAATGGAAGAGATTCTGTGCTTGGAATCAAGCACAAGGAACTGATACAGCAGAACCACATATTCCTCAGATATTACAATACTTAACTGAGATGCTTGACAAAGGCCTATCTTTCTCATCAATCAAAATCCATGCCTCTGTCATTTTGGCTCATTACAATACAGAGCCACCTAGCTTTTCTCATCCTTTACTAAAGCAGTATCTTAGAGGAGCCAAAAACCTAAGGCCTCCTAGAAGATCACCATTACCTGCATAGGACGTCAATTATGTGTTGGAAAAGCTCACCCTGCCTCCATTTGAACCAGCCGCTACCGCTGATATAAAGTTCTTATCATGGAAGACAGCTCTGCTACTAGCAATTACTTCAGCAAGAAGAGTTTCAGAGCTACAGGCCCTCATGGCTGTAGAGCCTTTTATCATATTTTACCCAGACAGGGTGTGTCAAAGCAGACAATTTCAAAGTGGATAAGCCACTGCATCCGTTTCTGCTACTTACACCATGGTAAACCTGTGCCCAAGGGCATTAGGTCTCATTCCACCAGAGCTGCAGCTACTACGGCAGCCTTTCTCAGAGGATTACCAACCAAAGACATTCTAGAGGCTGCTACTTGGAGATGTTCATCGTGCATACAGCTGCAGTAATCACAGATGGGTTTTCAGCCGTCAGGCGGTCCCTCGGTCGGCCAAATTCCAAAGTCTTGGTCCGGCGTCGGTTGACATCGCTTACTCTTCTGACGTCAGTAAGGCCAGAGTATATAAGACACAGCCGACGCCATGTTCTTCAGTCTTTTTTGCCGCGCGGTGCCCGAAGCAGAAGCAGTTCGCAAGTGCCGGTCAGCCAGCTCCTGAATTACAAAAAAAATTGGAACCGAAGTCTTCTTTAAAGCTAAGTACCCCGTTGGGGAAACTTTTCTTGCCTCAGACCGATGTCAGAAAAAGTTAATAATTGTATTTCTTGTGGGAAGCAAATACCGCATAAGGATTTCCATTCCATTTGCATACCCTGTTTGGGCCCAGACCACGACGTCTCAGGCTGTCGCTTTTGCGCTACCTTCAATAAACGCACTATCAAGCGTCGGGCGGAGTTCGCCCAACACTACTTTGGTAAAGCTTTTGATTATAAAATGTCGTCGGACACTCCGACTACCGTTTTGACCAAAAAACGCAAGGAAAAGGACCGACACGCGAGACCTGCGGTCCCCGCCGACACCACGCCAAAACAGGCTACACGTGGTCCGGTTCTCAGCGAGACGCCTTTGCAGTCCCTGACTACCGACGACACTCCTTTGGCGGTGTCCTCTGTACCCGAGACCGCTGGGTCCTCGGCCCTCTCCCAGACTACAACCGAAGCTCCTGCTAATGTCGAGCCTTCTAATGTGGACAGGTTCACCTCCACCCATGGTGTATTTAGGCCCTCATCTTATTTTTCAATAAAGGCTTTTACTAAATCCAAAGCAGCCAGGCATCCCACGAGGCCTGTTGCACAGGGCCCATCTCCTGGACCCATGCCTAAGAAACAGATGCTTAAAATGGCTGAGGATTTAATTACTCTTATCAGAGGTTCTCAGCCCCCTCCTGACAAGAGACCCAGAGTGGAGGAAGAATCTCCCTCTTCTGATCAGGAATCCATTTTATCAGAACATTCTGATGCAGAGGAACACTCTTACTCCCCTTTTGAGGATTCAGATGCAGAACAGTCCATTCCTTCTGTATCCCCTCCTGAGGATTTTTCCTTTGGGGAAACCTTGCACACTTTGAGGGAACACTTCCATTGGGAAGGCCAAGACTTTTCAGATTCCAAGAAAAGACTTAGGGAATTTCTTTGGTTACCTCTATACCCCCTGTTTTGGATGTACTGGATGATGTCTATTCGGAGGCTTGCCTTAACCCTGATTCTCTGCCTCCTGCCCCAGCAAAACCTGATAGGTATTACAGAGTACCCAGCTCTCACCAATTTCTCTACAAAGGCCATAATGCTGACCCTGAAACCATTTCACAAGGCCCCAAGGGATTAAAGGCCTCCACTGCCAAGAATCCACTCCCTGCAGAAAGGGAATCCAGATCTCTAGAAAGGTGGGGTAAAAAGGTATATACCTCGGCCATTCTAGCCATGAGGGCATTAAACTGTCAGTTTCATATGATTAAATATCAACAGTACCTCTTATCACAATTAAGGAACAAAATGTCTCAACCTGAACAACCAGATTTAAAAGAGTTACAGGATATGATGCATAGTGCGGAGCAAGTGGGTAAACGCACCTTACAATGTGGTAATGATGCCCTAGAGGCTTCCAGTAGAGCGGCTGCTACAGGATCAGTCATTCGCAGACATGCCTGGCTTAGGGAACAAAATTTACCTGATCATGTGAAAGCTAAACTTCTTGTTGCTCCTTTACAAAAGGATGTACTATTTGGTACTAATGCTGAGGAGATACTACGGAAAATGGAAGAAAAAGCCAAATCTATGCAAACTGTCAAGGCTTTCTTACAGGTCCAACCACCACGTTTTAGCAGAAATTGGCCTTCAAAAAACTGGTCCTTTCCAGCCACTGACAAGCCCCAAAGAGGTAGATACAGACGCACAAGGGGCAGAGGGCAATCACAAGGATCATATAGAGGCAGACAATGGCAATCTCCAGCACCAAGAGGTGGTGAAGACAGTGCACAACAATACAGGAAGCAAACCCAATGACTCCCTCATTTCCATGCCAAGCAAGTCTCAGCTGGCAGCACCTTTGGGAGGAAACTAGCATTATTTGCAAGCAATTGGCATATTGTCACAACAGACAAATGGATACTGGACATTATAAACAGAGGCTACAAATTTCAATTTCACACTCTTCCAAAAATGAGAGGCATGCCAAACCTGCCACAAAATCAAAGGGCAGAGGCACAACTGCAAATTTTAAAGCTCCTAAACATGAGAGCTATACAAAAGGTACCTACACACCAACAAGGTCAAGGTTTTTATTCAAGACTTTTTCTGGTACCAAGAAAAGGAACCGACTGGAGACCCATTTTGGACTTATCCATCCTAAACACATTCCTACTGCACCAAAATTCAAGATGCTCACATTACAGCAACTTCTTCCCATGCTGGGCAAGGAGTTTTGGCTGGTAACATTGGACCTCAAGGAGGCATACCTGCATGTCCCAATCAGACAAAGCTGCAGAAGATACCTCAGATTTCTTGCAGGTTCAATCCACTATCAATTCTCTGCATTGCCCTTTGGCTTATCTACTGCGCCCAGAGTATTCACAAAGTGCCTGGCATCAGTGATTGCCTACTGCAGACTTCAAGGGATACAAATTTATCCTTATCTGGATGACTGCCTGATCCAAGCGGACAGCAAACGCATACTACTGGAACATCTGGCATATGTGACATGGTTACTGCTTTCTCTGGGATATACCATCAACAAGGAGAAATCAAGGCTAACACCATCTCAGAAAATAACCTTCCTGGGTGCCAACTTGGACACAAACACCCAGATGGCATATCTTACGCCAGAAAAACAAGGGCAACTATCTCAGTACTTCGAAACACTAGCAAAAAGTACCAGGCTTACTGCAAGGAAAATCCTGCAGGCTCTGGGATTCATGGCATCTTGCATTCTTCTAATCCCATGTGCAAAGCTGCATATGAGGAAACTTCAATGGTACCTAAAAATCTATGGTCTCAACACAGTCACAGTTTGGAAGCAATTATACCAATAATTCCATGTTTGCAAAAGGAATTTCTATGGTGGGCCCAAGCATGTCAAGTAAACACAGGCCTTCCTTTCTGCAAGCCTCAAGCAAAACAAGTCATAACCACAGATGCCTCAGATTACGCCTGGGGGGCGCACATGAAGGACAGGTGCATTCAGGGCAGATGGTCCCAAAAGGAAAAGCACCTTCACATCAATCAAAAAGAAATGCTAGCAGTAATAAATGCAATTACAGCTTTCAAGGACTTCCTGCATCCAGGACAATTACTGATAAGAACGGACAACACCACAGTAATGTGGTACATAAACAAACAAGGAGGAACACATTCATACCCCTTGTGCAGACTAGCCATGACTCTTTGGAACTTGGCTCTGGAAAGACAATTCGAACTTCAAGCACAGTACTTGCCAGGACTGGAAAACACACTGGCAGACACTCTAAGCATAAATATGACAGATCCACACGAATGGAAGTTACATCCTCAGGTGTTTACAGAGATAATCCAAGCGTGGGGGAGGCCAGACATAGATCTTTTTGCCTCCCACAGGAACCATCAACTGAAAAAGTTTTGTTCAAGGACCTTTCATCCAAAGGCCTGGAAAGTGGACGCCCTTTCATTCAGTTGGACAGCATGGACAGTTTATGCATTCCCACCTCTGCCCCTTCTGCCCAAGGTGCTTTTGAAAGCAAGAACAGACAAACCGAGGATGATACTGATTGCTCCAGATTAGCCAAGGCAACACTGGTATCCACTCCTGAGGAGCCTAACACATATTCCTCCCTGGTCCCTGCCTCTAATGCCTCTTCTACTGACTCAGAACAACTACAAAACTCTTCACAGTCAGCTGAAAACACTCAACCTCAACAGTCCCTACTTTCCAAGGAGGTGCAGGATGTCATTCTGGAGGCCAGAAGACCATCTACTAGAAAAGCTTACTCCGCAAAATGGAAGCGGTTTTGCTGTTGGAATGAGAAGAGGCCAGGACCCTAGAAAATTGAACTTGCCTCAGGTTTTACAGTACCTAGCTGAACTGCTGAACAGTGGACTTTCATTTTCTTCCATAAAAATACATGCCTCAGCCATTTCTGCAGAATTCAACATGGATCCTCCTTTATTCTCTCACCCACTCTTACAACAGTTCCTCAGAGGGGCTAAGAATATAAGACCTCCAAGGAAGCAACCAATACCAGCCTGGGACCTTAATTACATACTAGAAAAAATAACATTGCCTCCCTTTGAACCTGCTGCCTCAACAGATCTGCAACATTTGTCCTGGGAAACAGCTTTCCTTCTGGCCATCACTTCAGCTCGTAGGGTTTCTGAACTACAGGCCCTCATGGCGGTGCAGCCCTTCCTCATCTTCCATCAGGACAGGGTTTCCCTTCGCACCAACCCATCTTTTATGCCAAAAGTGGTATCCAGGGTAGCCTTAAATCAAGCCATACACCTTCCTACCTTTTATCCTAACCCTCAAAACAAAGGGGAGGCTGCTTCACTCTTTAGACATCCATAGGCAGCTACGTTATTATTTGGACAGAACAAAGTCCTTCAGGAAATCAGAACAATTTTTTGTGTCCTATGCCATAGGGGCTCAAGGGAAACCAGTTACCAAACAGACCATTTCCAAGTGGATTGGCCACTGCATACGGTTTTGTTATTCCTATCATGGGAAATCTGTCCCTACTGGTATCAGATCTCACTCCACCAGGGCCACAGCCACCTCTACAGCCTTCCTCAGAGGTGTTCCTACGAAGGATATTTTGGAGGCAGCCACTTGGAGTTCTGTACATACCTTCACAAAACACTACCACCTGCCCTTATATTCCAGAACAAGAGCAGGCTTTGCCACTGCTGTTTTGCAGGGCATTCTGGCTCAACCCAGTTCCTCATAGTACCTACCACCCTATGCATAGCTTTGGGACTCTACCCATCTGTGATTACTGCAGCTGTATGCACGATGAACATAGTACAGTTTTGTACCTACCATAAATGTAGATGTTCGAGTGCTAATACAGCTGCAGTACAGGTTTCCTCCCTCCTTCCCCACTTGGTAAAGGCATGGGGCCTAACAACCTCTTCATACCACCTGACTGGGTTATCCTGCTATGTTTTATTTGCTTGCTTACACTGATTTTGCATTACATTGCATTGCTTGCATATGTAGATAAGCCTTATTTATGTATTGCCTTCCTTTTGGGGGCACCTGACATCTGGGGCAAGAAAGACTGAAGAACATGGCGTCGGCTGTGTCTTATATACTCTGGCCTTCCTGACGTCAGAAGAGTAAGCGACGACAACCGACGCCGGACCAAGACTTTGGAATTCGGCCGACCGAGGGACAGCCTGACGGCTGAAAACCCATCTGTGATTACTGCAGCTGTATTAGCACTCGAACATCTACATTTATGGTAGGTACAAAACTGTACTTTCTGTTCACACCTTTACAAAGCATTACCATTTGCCTCTCTACTCTAAGTCCAGGGCAGGCTTTGCCACTGCAGTGCTGCAGAGCCTTATAGCTGCACCTAATGCTGTTTAGCTCCAGCCTCCCAACCATAGCTTTGGGATTCTACCCAAATGTAATGACTGCAACAGTGAAACACGAAGAACATAGTACAGTTGTGTACACTTACCATAAATGTAGATGTTCAAGTGTATTCACTGTTGCAGTCCAGGTTACCCTCCCACCATCCCCCTGTCATTCTACAGTTTATCTTTCCTTCTCTATCTCCTACAACCTATGTGGTGTATTTGCTTGTAGATGAAGGTAAAGTTTATATTGATGCATGTATATAGAATTATTTATATAATATTGCTACCTTTTTGGGGGCACCTAACATCGGGGGCAAGAAAAACGAAAGAAAATGGCGTCGGCTGCATGTTTTATACCCCTGACGACTTGACGTCATGGAAGAGGAGACAGCAACCGACGCAGGACCCAAGACTTTGTAATTCAGGCCGACTGAGGGCAACCTGCCAGCAGATTACCCAAATGTAATGACTGCAACAGTGAATGCACTCGAACATCTACATTAATGGTAAGTGTACACAACTGTACTGTTTTTATAGTTCTGGATTGTAGACAGTCACTTTAGGTTATGCATCTTTCTATTCGGTCTTACCTCGGCGCCATGAGCATTCTTGTGTGGCCATGATAGCTACACACCAAAGATTGTAGGAAACCAAGATTTCCCCTGCTTTAGTGACTGGTTCCTAGCCACCACTTCTGTAGATAAACTAGTGATAGTGATCAAGTTCTTACTTCATCTGTTTCAGTCCTTGAGCGTCATGGTGACTGTTGCAGAGTCGCAGACGTAGTCTTCATAGCGTGTGTACTAGACACTCATTCTGTCTTTCAATGTAAGTCTATCTCAGGAAATGATTATAACTGTGTCCGCATGAAAATCTTAGGCCTTCAGAAAGCAAGTCTCTATCTTTTTTTTTTTTAAATCCCCTCCTTCCCCCACCTCCACAAGACTGGCTTCTCTTTCTGCACCCAGTCAGCCTTCCTATCGTTGCCAAAGAAGATTGATGCGTTTCCTCAACATCTTATGCAGTGGTGGGAGCAGGACATCCATAGGATAGAAAAGCATTATGGCCATTTATTTCTACATGTGAAACCCTAATGACCCATCTGTTTCTCAGGCGGTGAGAATTAGATAGATGGATGCAAACCTGTGAGCATCCTACCTTTCCCTTCCCTAAGCTGCTCATGGGGTCACCATAGCTTCTTGGTCAGAAAAAGGAGGTACACACACACACACACACACACACACACACACACACACACACACACACACACACAGTCAGAAATGGGAGGCAAGTCCATGCCCGACACGAGTCAGACAGCATAACCACTGCATGTGGGTGATACACCTGTCCATCACTGGGTGTGACCAATGCTGTGGACCATGATGCATCCCTTCCCATGAGAAAGAGCAAGTTGATGTTGACCACTCAAGCTCATCCTTCATCGCCTAGTTCTTCAGATACCTATTTTGCTAATTGAACACTGGTTGCCTGGGTCTTAGTCAAGGCTTTATTCCCCTCTGTGCCTCAAGGTTGCGCAGCAATGATCATTTTGGCACCACATAAACATAGACATGTGGGTATTGCATTGCAGTGGAATCAAGCCCTACATTCTTCTTTCTCACTAGATCATAGTTTGAGGTCTGCAACTCGCATCTTTCCTGGTGGTTTCACAGTTCATATTCATCTGTCGGCAGTCCCTTCTACCTCACATTTCCCTTGTCACAATGGACATGTTTCACTCAGGACAGGATTGGGGAGACATTGTCGAGGCAAGATGATTCGCAGAGATCAGTCTGTGCATAAATGTGATTGAGACGAGAACAGTCCTTTTGACATTAAAAGCCCTTTGTTTGCTGTTTCCATACACACACAGATGGTATGGTGATGGTATGGTATGTAAATAAACAGGGCAGAACTTGGTGTTACTTCTTATAGCAGAAAACTGTGAAAGTGTAGGAGTGGGATGCATTCTTCAGTCAATTTATCATTGCAACCCACATTACTGTGGAGACCAACTGTTTAGTATACAAGCTCGTTCACTATCTTCTGATGTCTCTCTTGTGATACTCTGACAGTAGGAATGGGGTTAAGACTCAGCCACAAAAAAAAAAAAAAAATGATGGCTACTTGTGTGATAGCTTTCCAAGAACAGTTTGGGGGCTGAGGCTCAGTAGACATAGAGGAGAAACAAGGTATTAAAAAATGCAGCTATTTCTATTTGTTAATAATTGGCTTTACCCATTCCATGGTCGATAAATAATTATATATTATCCTTAATGAGAATAACTCAGATTATAATAGATAATTTGAGGGGGCCCGTGGAAGGAAGAAAGTGTTTAGGAGCTAACTTCGTCCGTTAGTAGTACAGGGGCAGTCCTCGGGTAATTTTTCTGTTTCCCATCCATAGATCCAAGTTGGACTTAAATATGGACAGGGATGTGCTTTGTTTTATGTAGATGGAGAGTCTGTTCCAGAGCAGTGATATTCTCTGCGAGACATACCTGTACCTCTAAACCATCCTGTTAATGTTGCAGAAGAGGTTTAGATCCCTAGACCAAGTATTGTGATGCCGTTTGTCTTACTGATGTGCAGTAAATCCATCAGTATTGGGTCAGAGGATGTCTTATTTGCCAGACACATGTCACCTCTTAGCAGTCCGTAGGATACAGAGTATAGTGACAGAGCTTTTGAGTTGGACCATATAGGACATGTTGTTTAGGCCTTATATTCTTTTAGTAAGGTATCTCTGTGGGTGTTCTAGTTGTGCATATGTCTAGACAAATGCATGCTATAGGGAAGAGTATACTCAATGACTGACCTGATGAGGGCTGAGTAAAGAAGGGCAGTGACATCCCTAGATCTAGACATAATCCCTTTGATTATAAGCTCTGCAGTATAGAAAGACTTACAGCAATGGGCACATGTTGGTCAAAAGTTTGGTCACTTCCACATAAGTTCCCAAATCCCGAACAGTTGGGTCAACTCTTAGGGGTATATTGTCAATACATTAGTTCCCTGTGGTAGATGACTTCCCAAAGGATACATTTTGACATTTAGTTTCAGTTCATGATTCTTGCACTAATTA
This sequence comes from Protopterus annectens, assembly GCF_019279795.1. Classification (NCBI taxonomy): domain Eukaryota; kingdom Metazoa; phylum Chordata; order Ceratodontiformes; family Protopteridae; genus Protopterus; species Protopterus annectens. The sequence continues at coordinate 547,085,422 of NC_056727.1, forward strand.
TTTATTTTGGACAAAGCTTCCTTCAGGGTGGCTAAGTCATTTGAGGATTGAGAGACTGCTCCTTACTTGCAGACATTTCCAATCTTAGTCAGCCAGAACCCTTTGGTATTAATTATTATTTCATAAAAGTGGATGCCAAACAGGCGAGGTCCCAGGACAGAACTCTGGGAGGCCTGCATTGGTGACTGGTTCCTTTGATGAGATAACTTCTCCTATTTTGATTTCCTGCAGTCCTGTGAACCAGTTGGTGACCCATTGAGTGACGTAGGGTTTTATTCCTAGTGTATTTAGCTTTTCTATCATGCCCGAGTGGGGAATTGTGTCAAAAGCTTTGGCTAGGTCGAAGAATATGGTATGTACTGTCTTCATACATTGTTTTTATGTTCTTTTCAAAATGTTCCACAGGTTCAGTAAGCATGGCCTGTCCTTGACAAAACCAATCTGAAATGGTTAGAGAGTCCCATTTTTGCTTTCTCTCCTTTCCCATTGATACACAGATTACTCCAGAAAGTTGATGTTCTTCATGTTTCACTGTTGCAGTCATTACATTTGGGTAATCTGCTGGCAGATTGCCCTCAGTCGGCCTGAATAGCAAAGTCTTGGGTCCTGCGTCGGTTGCTGTCTCCTCTTCCATGATGTCAGGTCGTCAGGGGTATAAAACATGCAGCCATTTTATTCAGTCTTTCTTGCCACATGGTGCCTTAAGCAGAAGCAGTTCGCAAGTGCCGGTCGGCCGACTCCCGAAATTTTCACAATCAAGTTTCAGAATCGAAGTCTTCAAACTAAAGCTTAGTACCCCGTTGGGGAAACTTTTTCTTGCTCCTTACCGATGTCAGTAAAAGTTAATAATTGCATTACTTGTGGGAAGCAAATACCTCATAAGGATTTTCATTTATACTGTATTCCTTGCCTAGGCCCATATCATAACATGCCTTGCTGTTGGTTCTGTGTTAGATTTAACCAATGCAGTATTAAGCGTCTGTATAGTTTTGCTTCTAAATATCCGCGGTGGTGGTGCTGCGGTAGCGTTGTCGCCTCACAGTAAAACGCTGTACGGTTCGATTCTCAGCTAGTGCGTCTTCTGCATGGAGACATGCATGAATGGGCGTACCTTCTTTGAAGGTTGTGTGTCAGGGCTGGTAACTCAGCACGTAAAAATCAACTACCGGACTTCCACTGTGGCAACCCCTAACCAAGAAAAGACGAAAGACACAACAACAACATAGTTTTGCTTCTAAATATTTTGGATCAAGATTTAATTATCCTGAAATGTCGTCAGTTAGCAATCTGACTACCGGAGTTCACAAAAAACGCAAAGAAAAAGACAGAGACAGACCGTTGAGGTCCAAAACCAACTACGAAGCTTCTCCTAAGCCAGTCGCCAGTTCACCGGTCCTCAGTGAGGTGCTTTCGCAGCCCCTGATACCCACTACTTTTGAGTCGCATGCCTATACCGAGACCCATTCGGAGTCCGGTATGCCACGAGATTCTCAGAGTATTGAACCCACGGATGTCTCTCCCTTGAATGGGTCTGGAGCCACTGAGCAGGCACCAGCTTCTGAGGGTGGTTTCAGGTCTAAACATTTTTATATAAAATCGACGCCCGCCTCAAAAACAAGGTCAACAGCATCTTCTATGGCTAAAAAAATGACGCATGAGCCACATGCTCAGGCTCCTATGCCTAAAAAACAGATGATCAAAATGACTGAGGACTTAATTACCTTGATCAGGGGTTCCCAAACCCCCCTCCCCTGCTATGAAGCCTAGGCAAGGCACTGATAATGAATCTTCAGATCAGGTTTCCATTTCTTCTGATTCCTCTTCTGATCAGGAATTTTCCATTCCACCCTATGAGGATTCTGATGCAGAGGAATCCATCCCATCTGTATCTCCTCCTGTGGATTACTCTTTTGGAGAAACTTTGCATACTTTAAGGGAACATTTTCACTGGGATAGTCAGGATTTCTCTGAATCAAAAAAAGAGGCTTAGGGATTTCCTTCTTCCTCAGCATAGGCCTTTGGCTATACCTCCTGTATTAGACATTGTTGATGATGTGTTTTCGGAATCAAGCATGGCTCCTGATTCCCTACCTCCGGCTCCTAGTAAGCCAGACAGATATTACAGGGTTCCTGACTCCCACAAATTTCTATTAAAAAATCCTGCTGCTGACCCTGAGACTCTTTCACAGGGTCCCAAGGGTGTTAAGGCCTCTACAGCCAAAAATCCTACCCCCTCTGATAGAGATTCCAGGGCACTGGATAGATGGGGAAAGAATGTTTATACGTCTGCTACCTTGGCAGTCAGAGCCTTAAACTGCCAGTTTCATATGCTTAAATATCAACAGCATGTTATGGGCCTACTGAAACAGAAAATTATGTTTATTTCTGATTGTGTGGAAAATAGTTACAAGAATTATTGCATTCAGCAGAACAGGTTGGAAAGCATACTTTACAATGTGATTTTGATTCCTTGGAGGCCTCTTGCAGGGCAGCAGTTACTGGATCTGGGATTAGAAGGCATGCCTGGCTCAAGGAGCAAAATCTGCCTGATCATGTTAAAGCTAAATTGTTGGATGCCCCCTTGCAGTATGACACAGTTTGGTAATAAGGCAGAAGAGGTTTTAAAGAAAATGGAAGACAAAGCTAAATCTATGCAAACTGTAAATGATTTCTTGCAAGTGCAGCCACCCAGGTTCAGTAGGCACTGGCCTACTATAAATTGGTCCTTTCCTGTGTCCAGCAGAGCCACTCAAGGCAAATCCAGGCGCTCAAAAGGCTCCAGATACCAGTCAAAGCAATGGGGTGCCTCCACCTCCAAATCTGGAGAAAACAAAGGACAGCCCTACAGTAAGCAGTCTCGATGACATTCCTCTGCCATTACCAAGCACTTATGTTTTGGCAGCCCCCTTGGGGGGGGGGAAACTAGCACTTCATGCTAAAAATTGGCAGTTAATTACCCAGGACAAGTGGGTACTGAACATAGTATCCCAGGGGTACAGATTTCATTTCCATACTTTGCCAATTCCAAACGGATGGCCAGATCTGCCACAAAATCAGTGGGCAGAGGCTCAGAAACAAGTTATGTCCCTCATGGATATGGGGGCTATTCAAGCAGTACCAGAACAGGAAAAAGGACAAGGTTTTTATTCAAAACTTTTCCTGATACCCAGAAAAGACCATTCTTGGCGTCCAATACTGGATTTATCGATTTTGAACACGTTCCTGGACATTCCAAAATTCAAAATGCTGACTTTACAACAGCTACTGCCTATGCTGGGCAGAAACGCTTGGTTAGTGACTCTAGACTTAAGAGGCATACCTGCATATCCCAATAAGGGAATCATGCAGAAGATACCTCCGCTTCAAGGCAGGTTTTTTGCATTACCAATTCTCTGTACTACCCTTTGGCTTATCTACTGTGCCCCGGGTCTTTACAAAGTGCCTGGCACCAGTAATTGCATTCTGCAGACAAAGAGGCATACAAATTTATCCTTATTTGGACGACTGTCTCATTCAAACAGAGGACAAAGACACTCTTCTTCAACATCTGGTGTTTGTAAAAAGGCTTCTAACATGCCTAGGGTACACAATAAACGAAAAGAAATCCCAACTGGTACCCTCTCAAATAATTACATTCCTGGGTGCAAGCTTGAATACAACTGCCCAGATGGCTTACCTTACGCCAGACAAACAAAGGCAACTGACAGTATACTTCAAACAAATGGCAACAAAGACCCAGTTATCTGCAAGACAAATTCTGCAGGCTTTGGGGTTCATGGCATCCTGCATTCTGCTAATTCCATATGCAAGACTACATATGAGGAAACATCAATGGTACCTAAAATGTTTATGGAGCCAACATTGTCACAGTCTGGAAACAATGATTTCTCTCATTTCCTGCCTACAATAGGAGGTCTTTGGTGGGCGGAGACATGTCACCAAAACAAGGTACTGCCATTCACCCTACCTCCTGCCACCCAAACTCTAACTACAGACACATCAGACTATGCTTGGGGGGGCCCACCTGGCGGGAAGATGCATTCAGGGCAAATGGAGCCCAAAACAAATGCATCTGCATATCAACCAGAAAGAGATGCTAGTTGTTCAGAATGCTCTGACAGCCTTCAAGGACTTACTTCATCCAGGACAATTAATGATAAAGACGGACAACACCACGGTTATGTGGTGCATAAACAAGCAGGGGGGTACACATTCCTACCCCCTTTACAGACTAGCCATGGCATTGTGGAACACAGCTTTGACTTACCATATACATCTTCAAGCTCAATTCCTGCCAGAAAAACAAAATACTCTGGCAGACGACCTAAGCAGAAATCGTATGGACCCACACAAATGGAAACTGGATCCACAAATCTTCAGCATGTTAATACAGAAATGGGGGAGCCCAGACATAGATCTATTTGCCTCTCCCCAAAACTATCAGCTGGACAAATTCTGCACAAGAATTCATCACAAAAAAAGCCTGGAAAGTGGTGCCTTTCCCCCTCTGCCTTTTCTGTCCAAGGTCTTACTAAATGTCAAACAGGAAATACCAAAAATCATCCTAGTTGCTCCTGACTTGCCTCGACAACACTGGTACCCACTTCTAAGGAATATGTCTCAACTTCCCCCTTGGTACTTGCCTCAAATACCTCATCTACTGTCTCAGCAGAACAATCAAATTCTGCACACTCCGCTCCAAACTCTGAACCTTGCAGCATGGCTGATCATTTAATTATTCAAACAACACCTCTCAGTAAATCTGTGATGGATGGCATTTTGGAAGCCAGAAGACCTAGTACTAGAAAATCTTATACTGATAAATGGAAGAGATTCTGTGCTTGGAACCAAGCACAAGGAGCAGTTGCAGCAAAGCCGAATATTCCTCAGATTTTACAATATTTGACTGAAATGCTTGACGACGGCCTATCTTTTTCTTCAATAAAAATCCATGCCTCTGCCATCTCGGCTCATTACAACACAGAGTCTCCTCTCTTTTCTCATCCTCTGCTTAAACAGTATCTTAGAGGGGTCAAAAATGTAAGGCCTCCCAGAAGATCACCAACTATTGCATGGGACCTCAATTTTGTGCTTGAAAAACTCACCCTGCCTCCTTTTGAACCAGCAGCTACTGCGGATATAAAATTTCTATCTTGGAAAACAGCTTTTCTCTTGGCAGTCATTTCAGCAAGAAGGGTTTCAGAACTACAGGCTCTCATGGCTGTGGAGCCTTTTATTACATTTTACCCGGACAGGGTGGCCCTCAGGACCAATCCTTCCTTTATGCCTAAGGTGGTATCCAGTGTGACTCTTAACCAAACAATTCACCTGCCAACTCTTTACCCAAATCCACAGAACAAGGGGGAGCGGATTTTACATTCATTGGACGTACACAGACAACTAAGAATGTTCGTGTTTACTGTTGCAGTCATTACACTTGGGTTATCCTGCTGGCAGGCTACCCGCAGTCGGCCTGAATTCCAAAGTCCTGGTCCGGCGTCGGTTGCTGTCGCCTCTTCCCTGACGTCAGTGCGCCAGGGGTATAAAAGATGTAGCCAACGACATTTTCTTCAGTCTTTCTTGCCGTGCGGTGCCCGAAGCAAAAGCATTTCGCAAGTGCCGGTCGGCCGGCTCCTGAGATTTTCGAATTTGAATTTCAGATCCGAAGTCTTCTATAAAGCTAAGTACCCCGTTGGGGAAACTTTTTTCTTGCTCCAGACCGATGTCAGGAAAAAGTTAACAATTGTATTTCTTGTGGGAAGCAAATACCTCATAAGGATTTTCATTCTTACTGTATTCCTTGCCTAGGCCCGGACCACGACGTTGCTAGTTGTCGGTTTTGTGCTAGATTTAACCAACGCACTATTAAGCGTCGGTACGATTTTGCTTTTCATTACTTTGGCTGAAGGTTTAACTACATAATGCCGTCGGAACAACTGACGACCGGAGTTCATAAAAAGCACAAGGAAATAGAAAAGGACAGGCATCCGAGGTCCAAAACCGATGAAGCCTCTTCTAGGCCATTCGCCGGTTCTCAGTGAGGCACTTTCGCAGCCCCTGACACCCGCTACCTCAGAGCCACAGGCTGCCTCCGACTCCCACGTGGAGACAACTAGGCCTCTGGATACTCTAGATATTAGGCCTTCAGAAGCTAATCCCTCAGATGGGTTCAGAGCCGCCGAGCAGGCATCGGCTTCTGAGGGTGTTTTCAGACCTACACAGCTTTATATCAAGCCAACTTCAGCATCCAAGACAGACTAAAACAGTTTTAAAGACAAGGAAACAAGTACAGCATTCTCCAGGACAGACTTCCATGCCTAAGAAACAGATGCTCAAAATGTCCGAAGACCTAATTACTTTGATCAAGGGTTTCCATCCCCCTCCTGATAAGAGGCCTAGGCAAGATACTGAATATGATTCCTCTCTGATCAGGTTTCCATTTCCTCTGACTCCTCTTGAGAACAGGGATACTATATTCCTCCCTATGAGGACATT